>NC_141620.1:41747608-42045108 GCF_047967505.1 Dipteris shenzhenensis | reverse complement strand
CCAATCGTACAAATCTAGATTTTTTATTGTTCTAAAGTCCAAAATTCTACACAAAAAATAAAAGAGAAAAAGAAAGAGAAGAAAAAAGAGGTTAGATACACCACGTTAGATCTCTCTAGCAATCCTATGTTTTGGTGCTCGAAGAGGCATGTAGACGAAGGTGTGTGCTAGTAGCACTTGGCACTCATCTTGATTGCACCTAAATTCCTAACTTGGTGGGTTCGAGTCCACCATACCCATAACATATCACCTAGCCAATAACTCATGGATTGAGCCTCCCTTAACCAACTCTCAAGTTGATGTCCCCCATCCGACAAGATGTGTATCCAAACTAGTAAGGAAAAAATGCAAACACTGATAAAACTATCACCTAAAAAATGATACATCATTGGTATGGTCTCATAACAATGCACATCAAATTTTCTATTTACTAAAACCTAAAAGAAGGTATGGCTAGCTGCCATCTTACTCCGATGCTAAGAATGCAAACTTCATTACTCAACCTGTGTACACACAGCTACCTAAGAAATGCTTGAGATTCCAAACCTTCTATTTACTCATAGAGACACTTCATGTGGATAAAACTTGGATTTCGACACCCGAGTAACCATTATCTTCTCTACAAACGCCACCCCTTGTTGTATTTTGACTAGCTCATAAGCTCAATCCATAAAAAATTTCACCCGCTCTAAATGCGAACCTAGGTAAAAGAGCTAAAAGAACATATATTTCTCAGTTGAACGGCCGCGTTTGACTAACTTCCCTTTCCTTCGAAGAATGATGATACTTAGCTTCCACTTGCGTTGAGCGCATTCTGAAAACCCAAAGCTCCATGTGAAAGGACCGGCTTAAAACTTGGAACACAACACGGCGATACGAAGAGAAACAAGTTTAAAATAGGTGGTCTCAAGGAGGAAGATACAGATACAGTGGCCAAAACTAAGGGTCGGTAAATTTAGAGTTCAAAGAGAACAAGACGCAAAGTAAAACATACAGAAGGTCACTAATGACAGATACACATTTTTGAGCATCTAATGACGGACAAAATTCTCGGTAGACATTTTCAGAAGGTTCACATTTGAAATTTGGGAAAAATTTGCGTGAATAGCATGACACCTGCATTAGAAAATTTTGTAAGCGTTCGTGGAAGCAACAGAAAACCCTGCAGACGGCTTACAATGAAAATGTCCGATGCTGCCAACAATACTTACCGCCTGGCTCCGCGTGCGAGGAAAGCCGTCCAAAATGAAGCCCGACTCACCGGATGCAGACCCTCTCTCTAACCGTTTCGATAGCAGATCTATAATCACATCGTCCGGTAGGAGTTTGCCCTCATTCATGAGCTCTTTCAGCTGCAGAGAAGTATAAAACCGCTCAAAATCCAAAGAAAAAAAGGCCGCGGAGACCTGGGCATCTAAATGCCTGCTACAGCCGCCCAAAGCTGTGATTTTTCAAAGCGGAAATGCGCGGCATTACGGCAGGGGAAATGAGAGCGTGCGGCAGGGGTTTGCCTTGTTGCCGGAAGAGGAGGGTTGAGAGAGCTCGTCGCGGACGAGGTCTCCCATGGCGATGTGAGCGATGCCCAAAAATTTGGCGAGGCGGCTTGCGTAGGTGCCTTTACCGACGCCAGGGCAACCGAGGAAGATCCACTGAGGGCAACGGGAGAGGGAGGAAGGTTTTTCATGAGGGAAGCTCCAAGGATCGGGGGAGAGGGAAGCCTGGAGGGCGGGGGAGTGGCTATGGCGAAGGAAGGAGGGGCGGGGAAGGCGGCAGGCTGCCGCCAAGGTCCTCATTGTGTGCAGAGAAAGAGAAGGGAAAAGGGCAACAAAGGGCTGGCTATGGCTATGGCTATGGCTATGGCGTTGAAGAAGGAGAAGAAAAAGAAGAAGAAGATGCAAAAAGAAACTTTTAACCCAGGTCGAGATTCTAAACCTCACCATTTCCTTCCTCTGACTCGTCTTCAATTACCACCCTCTTTCTTAGTCAGCCCAGCCGGGTCACACTCCACGATGCCCTCCAGATCATTGCGGTCGGAGCAAAGGGACGACCTAGGGAACAACACGGCAAGATGTCCCCCGGGGTTTCCTATGATGCGAATGGAATCTTGCAACACAGGAGGACAATGACAATTTCCTAGCAACACTCGTACTAAAAATCCCTTCAAATTATTCTAATCAAGGACGCCGGCGGAGGACCCAAGGAAAGGGGCAACAAGGGCTGGCTATGGCGATGAAGAAGATGCAAAAGGGAGCTTGCAAGGCCTTGATGGGGTCAATATGAGAATCAAACTCGACACACCCAACGACAAGAGTCACTCGAGGAAAGGGGGAAGATGATGAACTTGCAAAGGAGGAGAAGCTCTCTCACAAAGACAATTTCCTCCTGTGGCTATAGTTAAGTTACCTCTCAAATCAACAAAATTGATATTGATCCTTTCAAAATTCCTTCAAATCATTCCAGTCAAGGAAGAGGGAGGACCCAGGAAAAGCGGCAAGAAGGGTTGGCTATGGCAATCATGAAGATGCAAAAGAAAACTTGCAAAGGAGGACAAGATCTCTCATGAAGACAAGCTGTCAACCATTTGCTTCCTTTGACTAGAGTTAAGCTACCTCTCAAATCATGAAAAATAGGAGGACCCAAGGAAAGGCACAACAAGGGCTGGCTATGGTGATGAAGATGCAAAGGAAAGTTGCAAAGGGGGACAAGATCTCTCAAGAAGATAAGCTGTTAGAATCCACACCATTTCCTCCCCTAACTAGAGTTAAATCAACTCTCTCAAATGAGGAATACTAGTCTTTCAGGATTGTTTCAACCGGGAAAAGGCACACAAGGGCTGGCTGATGAAGGTGCAAAGGGAAACTTGCAAAGAAGGACAAAGATCTCTCATGAAGACAAGCTGTTGTTGCAACCACATCATTTCCTCCTCCAATTATAGTTAAGGTGAGGTTCACACCGGGCAACAGCCAAAGATGCAAAAGGCGCATTGGTCGAGTGGTCACACCTTGATTTGATGCAAAAGATGTCCGGCACCTACAAATTTTGTCTAACACCATCCCCCCGCCCAAGCTTGAACTCGCCCGTGGAAGTACATATCCACGAATCACAACTTTTTGCAGGACTACAAAAGTCGAAATCCTCCAATGACAATCTTTACGGACATCCTTTGCATTTATGAGTGTTGGGCTGAGCAAGTTGTTGTGAGGACAGGAGGTGGTAGCCAAGCATCAATTAGAAGGTTGGGCGGGTGGGTCATGTGAACCCAACCTAAGTTACCTCAAATCAATCTCATGAGGAAAATCACGACAGGTGGCTCTTGGTCCTTTTTGTTACACTCAAAACTTCTTGTGGTGAGGGAAGAGCAGCTTCAACTCAAGAGGTTGGGCTTTCGCCAATTTGAAGTGGCTACTTGGAGCTTAGAGCGAGGTCACATGAGCTGAAGCCACAAGGGTTGGACTAAGAGAGGAATGCAACAAGTTGAGGACGACCAAGTGTGCAACAAATACTATTCGAATGGGTAGCAACATGCGAGGCTGTATAATAGACCTAGATTACGACTAGGAAATAGCCCAAGATATGGGGTAGCTTGGTTGGGATCTAGCCAAGTAATAGGCACCTATAATCAACTAATAAATGCCCTAGAATGGGTTAATCAAATCTACAAAAGGTCAGCAAAATATAAGTATGTCGATTGTAAAAGTGGAGTCGGTAGTACCGTGGCAATGGGACAATGGCAAAATGCCATGCGAGGGAGTTAGCCTAGTTAGGAGAACAAGTACAAAGACTGGTTGGCCAATACAAAGATTTGGCCGGCCAAATCTATTGGTCATTTGCCCCATCTAAAGGTCCCACCTGGGGGTCTAGTACTTCACTATTGCCTCACGGTTTGCATAGAAGAGCAGGATCAATGGTACACTCGCTTGGCTGTAGGTCGTTAACAAGATAAAGAGCTATAAGGAGAGCTATTGAAGCAACACTTTTGCAGCCCATTAAAGCTCCATTGGAGCACCTAGGCTAACATATATTGGAGGTGTTGAAGGCACCTCAAGGAGGTGCTTACAAGGTAAGATCTAGGCTACTGGATAGTGGTAGGTTAAGCACATTGGTTTATATTAGGGTTTACCTATTTTGGAGCTTTTTTAGCACAACTGGTATGAAGGATCGGGGTTTGTCTATTCTGGAGCTTTCTAGAATTCGTGTTTTGGTTGTTCCATTCCATGTACATCCTCTAAGTATGTGTCTATAATCTACTTCCATATCATTAGTGGTACCAGATAGCATGAGATTTGTTATATGCATTGTGTGAACCCTAGGACAAGTCTTCCACTATGGAGTTGGCTACAACGAGTGATTCACTATCTATGACATGGTATTAAAGATGCGTGCATAATTTTTTCTAACACAGGGTACATGCACAAGATAGCGTGAGACATGTTTTATGCATTGTATGAAGCCTAGGACAAGTCCTCCACTATGGAGCTACTACAATGAGTGATTCACTATCTATGACATGGCATTAAGAATACGTGCGTAATTTTGGATACATCCACAAGATAGCATGAGATTTGTTTTATGCATTGGGTGAAGCCTAGGACAAGTCTTCGACTATAGAGTTGGCGACAATGAGTGGTTCACTATTTATGATGGTATTAAAGATACATGCATAATTTTTCTAACATGGTATTAGAGTAAAGGAGGTAGAGTGCAAGGAAGTAAAGGAGTGAAAAATGCGAGCTGGGTTATATAAGAAACTCGTAAAAATTCAAACATATAGTAGACTAACCCACATTATCATATCATTCGAATAATGTTTCTACAATTTTCCCCTTGATGGTATGGCTAAAGTGCCTAGGAAAACATCTCATGATGAGTACCTACCCACAGTACCGTGCCCCAAGGGATGCATGATCTACATCGTTCACCAAAAGGTGTGGCTACTCACATTTACTATGACAATTTGCAATGCCACTGTGGAAAATCATGTCTTTAATGCTCCCATGACACACATTGAAAATCATTATCATTATATTTAGGGTTGTATAGAGAATGGCTTCATACCTCTCATTTATTGAGGATATCTTCATAGCTCTCATTTATTGTGCACCTACGGAGAGCGTGGTGGATATCTTGACCAAAAGCTTATGTAAAGATATGTTTGTATGACTTCAAGCAGGCTTGGGAATACATAGTGCTCTCTTGAGCTTATGCTCTTGTCCCAATATCTCAAAACCGTGGGGCTATTGTACATAATCTATTCTTTATAATTGCCATTTAAGAAGGTAGTTTTAGCATCCATATGATAAACTAACCATCCATAAAGTGCAACAAGAGTCTTGTAACTCAATTTATGTCAATTTAATTCTAAGTTTGGGAGAGAGCGTATCTTTTACATTTGAGGTGATAAGTTTTTTGTGAGAACCTCTTTGTTTTGTTAGTTCTTTGAAATGTATTTGTCAGTCTAATGTTTCCTTTATTATCTCTCATTTCTTTCTATCAGATATTGTGTCAATTGAGGTTAGAGGTAAGTTGTTTTCATGAGCTTTTTATAGGTCTTAGAGAAAGTTGAAAGCTTTTAGACTTCATTTTAACCTATAGAGCAAGTGTCTTTGGGCTCTCATTAAAGCCTTACTATAGCTGATAATTTATCTTAGAGATTTCAAGCCTCTTTAAGAAGGAGAAACAAGCCTGGGTGCTCTAGATTATTCTATAGCAACTCAAAGGCTAATTTGCCCAATGAAAGGGCCGTTCAAGGCCTTATACAAAACAAAGGAGGCATGGGGAAGGGGAAAAGTGGCACAACAACCCACGAGAGCTTAGTGCAATTCATAGAAGCTCTGAAGTATACAAGCATGAAGGTCGTGAGAGGAAGAAGCATATCTCACAAATTTGATTCCGAGGGCGTTGATCACCTACAATTGTGTCATTTTCCATTGGAGCATCGGTGTTCACACATGTAGCATAGGCCTCGTCTCATTTCAATGAGAGGTGTAGGCTAAAGCATGGAAAGCGTTTCTAGGTTACAATTGGGTTAAAAAGAGGTGTTGATGACCAATTTTGATGGAGATTCTCACCTTCATCAAAGTTCAAGGGTTTAGGAAAGGTTTACAGGGCTTAGAAGGAGGATAGGGTCGAAAAGTGTGTCTAGGAGTTTAAGGTTTAGAGAGGGTTGCAAGGTTGAGGAGTGGAGAGCTAGTCTTCTTCACGAATTCACGAAGTTAAGGGTTGAGAAGGAAGTAGGAGGAGAAGGAAGAAGGAGGAGAAAGGGAGGAGGAAGAAGGGGGAGGAGAGGGAGGACGAGGAAGGAGGAAGGAGGGAGAAAGGAGGAGGAGGGAGGAGTTTGGATTGCAATGGTGAGAGCATGTAGAACATGTTGATAGGGTACGGAAGCATGAACACCATGAGATCAAGCACATGAACACTGACTCCCAAAGAGTGGGAGCTTCTTTGCATTAAGAGACATTGACACATGCTTCTGAGTTTCCATCTCCTCGCAAGGTGTCAGAACTTTCTCTTTCTAGCACTTTCTCTCTCGCAAAGTGTAAGGAGTTTTCTTTCTAGCACAAAGTGCCAAGACTTTTCCTCTCACAAACTATAAGTAGTTCTCTCTCTAGCACAAAGGTAAGGACTCTCTCTCTCACAAAGGGTAAGGAGTTTCTCTCTCAAGCACAAAGTGTAAGGAGTTTTTCTCTCTCTTGCACAAAGTGTAAGGACTTTCTCCCTCCCAAAGTATAAGGATTTTCTATCTCTAGCACAAAGTGTAGATGTTAATATTTCCCTCTCTAGATTATGATTTCACATGTAAGGTGTTTCTCTCTCTTGCACAAAGTGTAAGGACTTTCTCCCTCCCAAAGTGTAAGGATTTTCTATCTCATTCACAAAGTGCAAATTTTACTATTTCTCTCTCTAGATCATGATTTCACAAGTAATCTACATCTTTTTGAGAGTACTTTGGCTATCCCTATCCTATTAGATTGTCCAAATTTACCTTCCAGCTCAAGCTATTACAAGAAAAACTTTTGCCGCTACTCTACACACACAATGATCTCATCTTGAAGATTGGATTTGACTTGGAATGCGATCCAATGGATGATGTTGATGGCTTTTGCAATAATTGTAGTAGTCCAACCAATGCCCAAAGAGGGGGGCTTTCCATCAGGTATTCATAGATCATGAGTGCATGTTATTAGATGCATAGGAGGCTTGCATGTACTAAGAGGCAAAACACATTTGTCTCATCCTCCTCCGTCTTTGGCATAGATCAAGAGGAGTCTTTTGTCCCATTGGCCTATCCTAAATGAGACTAGGTTATTGCGTGTAATATGTTGAGCTGCAATTTTCTCCACTAAATCCAAGCTCTTCCTTCAAGATGATCATCGCATTTTAGTATCACAACAACATCTAGATACAATGATGTGGTGCTTTGGAGCAATAGATCTTGTATTGGCTCCTCTAAATCAGCATTTACAAGGTGCTCCTTGATGCTATACATTCTTGCTCTAGTTCTTGGATTGTTGTTTACAGTCTTTGGGACTTTTTTTTTGCTCAATGTTTGCTCCATATATTTCAACATTTGTCTTCATACAAATTGTCATAATTGCACTATTTCTATTTTATGTTCACCAAAAGACTTGCAGTTGGTAGGTTGAATGCTCTAAGTTTTGTTTTGTTTTTCAAGGTGCCTGGGAGTCCGACCTTTCCAACTCCACAATATTGAGATAGATGTTGAGGATCCCCACCTATATCATTGCATGCCCACTTTTTGTTATTCAGAGGAGCATGGCATGAGAGTTGATGCCCCAGATTAGGGAGTTCCTCTATATAATTTCTTGCAACTCTCTCTCTCTCTCTCTCATGGATTTTCCTATTGAGACAGCTTTGCATCAACAATAGGCTATAATTGTTTTTGTTATAGGGTCACCATGAATTGTATTCTATCATTCCTACTTTCTTCTAGAGCATGTTGTATAATAATTTGCTATTGCAACTGCTTTCTTTGAGCTTTTAATGTCTATCTCTGCTTCCTACAACCTTGTTTGGAATGATGGAATCATTTTACTTTCTACTTCGTGTTGCTGCTCATCTAATGCCATACTAGCAAATAGTTATGACAATTGTAGAAATTGTTGACTTTGATGCTATAGGCTTTGGAATGTGGGTTTGCCTTGTCTATATTGGTTATACAGCCAAGTCCTATGTAGCCATGTTATTCTATCCTCTTATCTTGGCTAGTACTAGACATTGTTGACTACTGTAGGGTCAATGACATTGTAGTAGGGTCAATGTTATTCTATCCTCTTATCTTGGCTAGTACTAGACATTGTAGTAGGGTCAATGACATTGTTGACTACTGTTTCTTATGTAGGTGCACTATCTGGTCCAGTAGTCAATTCCATGTGAGCTACGGCTATCTGTTGTACTTGCTCCCTAGTGTCGATTTGCGGTGGCTCTTGTGGTAGCAATTCTAAACTAAGTTGTATCATTTTTTTGTAAGAGAACCTCATTGCCAATATTAGTACTTTGTGCATGCTTTGAATTACTACCTTTGAATTCATTTTCATTGAGAGTGGGTTGCAATTATGTTTCCCATATAGGATCAAAGACATTTATACCTTGTGGTGAGACTAGTGTGGATGTTTTATTCTGCTAGATCTTAGAGCCAATGGCAATGGCCAAAAGATGGGGAATGTAACTCTTTCCATTATGGGTGGTAAATGTGTGTTTGCTTAGCACTAGGATATTTGACTAGCCAAATCATGTATTTTTTGCCTACTAGGGAGTGCTAGAGTTTTTACAGGTGTGAACTATTTTGTACTCCCTTGTGGCTCCATACCTCTGCCAAGAACTTAGATGTTTCGTAGCTAACTTCATCAAGATTCAAATCATATCATATCACATTCCCAAAATTTATGCCCTTGTGCCAGGTGGGAACCAATTTTGGACTTCATAGAGTCTTGCATTTAGACGTCTCAAAGGATAAATTTATGTTGGAGTTGGAGTTGGAGATGTAAAGGCCTTTTTCACTGTTAAGATGTTGAGATAGATATGAAGAGACTTTTGATGTGAGTCACTATGCTATGTGTATACTCCTACTACTCTACTTTGATATGACATTATGAAATGAGTGACATATTCAATTATTTGGCCCAAAACTATGCAACTTCTCAAGAAAGTCTCCTAGTCCCTTGGACTTCAAGAATGTGCATGCATCTTTAGAATGTTATATTGTCATTTTTTTTGTTGCTACCTCTTCCTTGTCTTGGACATTATAGTTATCATGATCTGCATTATGTATTATTGATGACTCTGCTTGTAGCTCTCCTTCCTCTACGTCCTCTTGGGCATGTGGTATCTCTTCTTGGTGTGTTTGATGCATTTTTCATGACTGTCAATGTCAAGCAACCATCTTAGCTCATTTCTAAGCTAACCTTTTAGGTGGTGATTTGAGACCTTCTTCTTCTTTAGATGGGTGAATCTAGCATGAACGTTGATGTTGAGGATGTGGTCTTAGATGCGGAAAGACTTTGACAACGGTTCCATCCTATCGGCTGTCCTTAGTCTAGTAATGCATACATGCATTAGTGATTTCTTTGATAGTTTCTCATGTGCCAATGGTGCATGTTTCTTTTGTGAGTCACTAATAGATTTTTCTATTTTCTTTTCATGAGAGTGTCGTGAGTATGGGATGAAATATTTTTCTTTTAGGGCTTTTAGTCATGGTGCACAAACATGTGAGTGCTCTGTGGATGACTAGTGAGGTGGGAATTCCTCCTATATGCTTATTGTTGGCACTCCAATAGGATTCATGTTTTTGACTTTGTGAGGCCCTTGACCTAGATATTTGAGATTGTCCTTGTGGACTTTGGCATTGTAGATTAGAACTAGGTCCCCTTTATCTCTTTTTCTTTGAGGTTTTTATCAAACCATGCCTTCCTTCATTCTTTTGCTATCATGGCATGGTAGGCTATTAACCTCATCTTTGTATTCTTCTTGAATTGATATATCCTTTCTTGGAGGTAATCATGATCTCATATGCATTCTTATATTGCTATGCGTAGGCTTCGTATGATAAATTGTGGTGGGACCTCTACTTCAAGTTTGTACAACAATGAAAATGGTGTAAGTCCTATATTGACCTAGAGTGTGGTTCGACATGACCATAAGGCTACATTCAGTTTTTATATCCAATCAAAATGCTTTGGCTCCACTATCTTAGCGAGGACACTAAGGAGTATTTTATTGCTAAACTCTACTTATTTGCTACCATGTGGATAGTAGGTTGTGCTTCTTCCATGGATAACAATAAAGCCAGTTGAAAGTTCATTGATTACTTCATTGATGCTCTATTTTGACACAATTTCTATGGAACATCCATCCTTGTACAAAAACTTTGATGTGCTTTTATCATCTACTTTTCTAATTGCTTTTTCTGCAGCACACTTGGTAAAGTAATCTATGGCCACGATGATATAGTGTTAGATGTATGGGTTTCCAATCCCCCATTTTTCAAAAGGTTTTTGAGCAATAGCTGTTGTCAGGGATTTGAAATCTTTGTGCTGAGGTTTAATTGTTCTTTGGCATACATCACATCTTTTTACATAACCATAGGCATTCGCCCAAAGTGTTGACCAAATAATATCCGACTAGGAGGATTTTCCTTATTGCAGCTTCATAGCAAGTGCCCTCTTGCTATGTCTTCATGGGCTTCTCTGATGATTGGCATCATCTCATGTGGCATAACACACCCTTTTAGAATTTGATGTCTGCTCATCTTGTATATTGACTCGCAATCAGCTTCGTAGGGATCAACTTTTAGAATTAATTTCCTTGCATCCACTGAAGTTAGTTTAGGGGGTGGTCTTCTTGTCATCAAATGGCTTATGACGTGTGCACACCAGTAAGGATTAACATCTATATGGAACAATGTTGCATCTAACATGTCATCTTCTATTCCCCCAAAAAATGTTCTTTACACTAAAATTTCGCATGTGTCAAATATGGATCCAAATGGGGTGTAATTTGGCCTCCAAATGACCAAGTTAGGGGGGCGATTTTCAATAAAGGCCCCCCTCTTCTTCTTCTTCTTAAAAAAAAAAACTTTTTTTTCATTGGGGGTTGGTGGAGGAAGGGATTAAGTTAACCTATCCTTATTTTTATGATGATTGTAGTATGGTTTGGTTTTCCTAACCTAGCTGGGGCATTGTGTTGATTTCTACTTTGGTATTCCAAGCAATTGTCTCCAAGTGTCCATGCTTCCTTGTGCTCCATGTCCAAAAGCATATCCTAACCTTACAACTCCTCCTCCCCTCTCCTCTAACCTTGCAACCCATCCTCTCCCTCTCCTCCTCCCTTCTCCTTCTCCTCCTCCTCCTCCTCCTCCTCCCTTCTCCTCCCTCCTCCTCCCCTCCCTTCTCCTCCCTCCTCCCTCCTCCTGCTCCTCCCTTCAACTTTTACACCTTCTTTCTCTCCCACTCCTATGCTCCCCCTAAACCCTTAGTCCCTCAACCCTTGACCTCCATGACTACAAGGGAGACAAGTTCTCCACCGTGTACTCTACCCTGAACCATGGATCCTCCTTCTGAACCCTGAAATTCTTCTAAACCATGAAACTCCTTCTAAACCTTGGAACCTCCTTCTTAACCCTAAACCTCCCTCTAACCCTCAAACTCCTCCTAAACCCTTCAACCCTCAATGAAGGCGAAAGCCTTCATTACCCCAATCATGATGATGCACGTCCCTTTCACACATGCATGAACCCTTTTTGCTTACCACACTTAAACCTACGTCTCTCACCAAAATACTAAGAGATCTCAACAATGGAAGTGGAATGGAAGAAGGTGAGAGAGAGAGGGAGAGCCAGAAGAGAGAGACACAAGTTTTTCGTGGGTGTAGAACACCCTAATCTTCTATGTCATCCATATATATGTGTGTTTGAGTATTGTACATAACCGAGGTTAAGGTAGAGTCGCCTTTAGCCCCCACAACCTCCCACTTAAAGGCCAATGTGCCTTTAAGGGAGAACAACCAATGAGCATACTATCCAATGCCCATCAATACATGACAATACTCAAACCGCTGACTAGGTAGACTCTTTGTTAGCATATCTGCAAGGTTATCATTTGTATGAACCTAAACAAGCTCTATGCGCTTGTCCTCAAGTACCTCCCTGATAAAATGGTACCTGACCTCAATGTGTTTGGTCTTTGCATGAAAGACCGGATTTTGTGCTAACTGAATAGCACTCATGGAATCACTATGCAATGTCGGTACACCTGTATGAATCCCCAAATCTCTCACTAGCTGATTAAGCCATATAGCCTCCTTGCAACCCTCTGTGGCTGCAACATACTCAGCCTCTGTGGTAGAGACAAAGCAATGCACTTCTGTGTGCAAGACATCCATGACACTGCACCACCTGCAAAGGTGAACACATAACCAGAAGTGGATCTCCTGCTATCCACATGCCCTACATAGTCTGAATCTGTGTACCCAAATACATGCATCTCTCCTCCTCCAAAGCAGATACACACCTCTTCATGTCCCTCATGATGGACTTAACTGCCTCCCAATGCCTCTTTCTTGGATTAGCCATATACCAGCTAACAACTCCCATTACAAATGCAATGTCTGGTCTAGTAGCTATCATAGCATAGATAAGACTCCCAACCCCTGATGCATAAGGAACCTTGGTCATCATGGCCCTCTACTCATCTGATTTGGGACTATCTACCTGACTCAGTTTCACATATGGACACAATGGAGTACTTACTGCCTTCCCCCCCTCTATATTGAAACGTTGCAACATTTTTGTAACATACTCCTTCTATGAAAGCCAAAGGAGTTTCCTACATCGATCACACGTGATGCACATACCAAGAATATGACCTGCTAGTCCCAAATCCTTCATGTCAAAGGCCTCATGCAACTTGGCCTTCAATGCATCAAGCTCATAAGTGTTCTTGCTAGCCAATAACATATCATCCACATAAAGTGCCAAGAGTATCAGGCTATTATCCTTAGCCCTTTTAGTGTAGAGGTAGTGATCATCTGACTTCTTTTAAAACCCTGGAATTGAATGAAAGCATCAAAACTTGTGATACCATTCTCTAGGCGCTTGCTTAAGGCCATAGAGACTCTTTTTCAGCTTGCAAACCAAATGCTCTTTACCCTTTTCTTCAAATCCTTCTGGCTGTACCATGTAAATTTCCTCATGCAAATCCCCATGCAAGAAAGCTATCTTGACATCCATCTACATAAGCTCCATATCCTCTATTGCCAAAAGTCCAAGTACACATCTAAGTGTGGTCATCTTCACAACTAGAGAGAATATCTCATCAAAGTCCACACCCTTATCTTGCTTGAACCCTTTATCAACCAAATGGGCCTTGTACTTAGGCACATCATCACCTATGAACTTCATCTTGTAGACCCATTTACATGGCAATGCTTTCTTTCCATGTGGCAAAGAAACCAAGTCCCAAGTCTTATTTTTTATGAGTGAACTCATCTCTGATTGCATAGCATACTCCCACTTGCACTGATCCTCGTGCATCATATCCTCTCTATAGCAATATGCTCCCCGCAATGAGTAAGCATCACATCGTCTATCCCTAGAACAAATCTCTCAGGCGGTCTAAACACTCTAGATGTTCTTCTCAAGGGCATTTCAGCTTGCTATCCCGCCTGCATATCAGCCACATTTGGCTCATCATTGCCACTAATAGATGATCCATCATCTACCCTTGACTCAGTACCTGTGGGAGTACCTGGTGGCACCATTTCTTGCACATTCGGTTCATGGATAGCTTGCTATCTACTATCAACATATGCAGGTAGATTCACATCTTGGAAAGTGATTCTCCTCATTTTTAGATCCCTCATGGGTGTCTTATGCATCTTCTTCTCATTAAAGACCACATCATGGCTTTGTATGATTTTCTTTGCTTTTGGATCCCAAAGACGATAGCCCATCTCTCCACTTTCACCATAACCCAAAAAGATGCATTTCATAGACTTAGGATCTAGCTTCTTTCAAAGCTCTTTTGGCACATGTGCATATGCCTCACACCCAAATATGCACAAATGAGAGTAAGAGGGCTTCTTGCCACTCCATGCCTCTTCAAGAATACCACCATCCAAACTCTTGCTAGGTGATCTATTGATCACATGCACACCAGAAAGACTTGCATTGGAAAGCATACATTACAACCTTTCTTGAATGGTGTGGTTCATCTATTCTACAAGTGGATTCTGCTCTAGAGTACGAGGGGATGTGAGCTCCCTCTTAATCCCACGTGTATCACAGAAATGCTAAAAGTCATGAGAGATATACTCTTCACCATTATCAATCCGTAGGCATTTAAGCATTCAGCCTGACTGATTTTCAGCCAAAGCCCACCATTTTTGAAATACCTGGAACACATCGCTTTTCCAAGCTATAGCATAAGCCCACACTTTTCTAGTTGCATCATCAATGAATGTCACATAGTATTTAGTCCCAGCTAATGATCGTGTAGGCATGGGACCACATACATCTGAATGCACCAGATCAAGCTTTTCGTGCTCTTTCTTTCCCCTTCTTTTATGGGCTGATTTAATCTGCTTTCCATAGAGATAATGCTCACGAAATTCAAAATCAGAAAAACTCAAATGTGGTACACAACCCAAACAGCATAAGAGTTTCATTCCATTTTAGCTCATGTGCCCCAACCGGTAATGCCACAAAGAAGTACTTGGCTGCTCAGTTATTGCAACAACATTATCAGACACCCTTGATACATGTAAGGGATACAATGTCCCACACTTGGCACCCCTAGCCAAAACCATAGAGCCCTTCTAAATTTTCCAACTCTAAAAGCCAAACGTGGTCTGAAAACCAGCATCATCTAGCTGACCCGCTGAAATAAGACTCTTGGTCAACTTAGGCACACGTCTCACATTTTTCAAAACAAATGCAGACCCATTTGCAAAAGAAAACATTATGTCACCTGCTCCCACTATGTCACATGCATAGTTATTACCAAGATGCACACAACCTGTCTTTCCACTGTCATAAGTGGAGAACCATTCCCTATGGGGAGTAACATGGAATGAAGCACCAGAATCCAAAATCCAATCCTAGGAATATGCATCATTTGAAGTGGTAAGCAAGTCTGGAGGTAGACTAGACATGAAGAGAATGTCATTGTCACTATCATCAGTGACTGCATTAATCTCCTTGATCTTCATCTTTCCTTTGTCCTCCCTTGGACTCTCTTCCTCCTTATTTGCACCCCAATTTGCATTCTTTTTCTTATTCTTTTGCTCTCTTTTCAGCTTGTAGCAATCCTTTTTCATATGGCCCTTCTTGCCACAGTGGTAACACTCAATGTTCCATGACTTGGACTTGCTTCGAGACTTCCCTCTCTCTTGGGATTTCCTCGTAAACTCTGATCTGCTACCCCTTTGCACTTTTAAGGATGCATCGTGCTTGTTACCACAACATCATCAAACTTAGTACTCCGCTAGGTGTAGAGTTACTTTGATAGCTGTATGGATGGTATCCCATGAGGATGGCAATGAACATAAGAGGAGTATTGCCTTAGTCTCCACATCAAAATTCATTTTTTGAGCCTGAAGTTGGCTGAAAATAATATTGAATTCATTTAAGTAAGAAGAATAGAGACCCCTTCCTTCATCTACAGCTCAAACAACCTCTTCATGAGGTAAATTTATTAGAGGCAGTTTCCTTCTCATAAGTAGCACATAATTTCTTCCACAAATCTTCTGTAGACTGCTCATTTACTACTATAAAATAAACTGACTCTCTAAGATGAAGTCTAATGGTAGACTTTGCTAATACATCCAACTCATTCCAATCATCCTCAAACATATCTATAGGCTTAGCTTCAATCCCAGCCAAGGGTTTAATCTGCTTCTTTTGAATAAGCACATCCCTTATCTGTTCTTTCCACAAAGAAAAGTTTGTCCCAATCAAACTTTTTAATGGTGAAAAACTCCTTTTCAGACATGGAAGAGGACGCCATGATGCAAATGAAACAAAATCCCAAATCCTAGTACCTGCAAGAGAGAAATCACACCAAATACTAGATGCACCCAATATGTCTGCCTTAATGAAGGATAGTGTCACCAAAACTCAAGGCTCAAAGCATAAAAAATGCATGTGACTCATGTGCATATACTATGCATCCATATGAGCAAATCTGGCCCAAAAGAAAATGTCAATCCACAATGACAAAACAATGGCAAATATAATGCCAATAAGAGCCAAATGCCTCAAGCATAAACATCGTCCATGGGCATAAGCATCAATAATGTCTCATCCAAGGAGATCATAGCACAACCTGCGCATCCACTGCAATATGTCAAAGCTGTCCCTTAGCATAAAATAGCATCTGTGTGCTAAATATCCATCAATAAAGCATCCCACAAGGCAATCTGGGCCTATTAGCGCATCCAACAAGGATTGCAATGCATCCAAATGTCCTGTAAAGCATCCACTACAACCCAATGCAAGCCACAAATGAGCACACATGGCTCAGACTGTAACTAGAGTGATCTGCATAAGGTATATCCAAGAAATCACGGCCCCATGGCAATGATCGCTAGTGAAAATAGAACCTGGGATGTCTCAAATCCTGGGCATCATTGCATAATCAAAGTCAGCAAGACAACCTACAAATATCTCTCCTTTGCCACAACTCCAAAATCTCATCCAAGGATGGAGTGAGAGCCAACCAACCCTTGAGAACAATTGGGCCATCGTAGGAATGAAAAAGGAGGAGCAATTGTTGAATAGCAAGAAAGCAAGAAAATGAGTGTGGTTTAGATGAGGCATTATGAGACCAACACTAGATAGTAGTTGTGCTATAGATGACGCATTAGGAGACCAACAATAGACTATAATAATTGGCAATTTATGCAAAACGATTAGAAATCATGGTTTCATTAAGGACACTATGAATTCAAGAAATGCACAAAGTATGTTTTTGTGGAAATCATGGTTTCATTAAGGATACTATGAATTCAAGAAATGCACAGAGTACATTTTCCTAGAAGTTTGCTTTTGTTCAAATTTGTTAAGAAGCAATCTAGTATCGGTTAGCCAAGTGTAGTGATAAATAGGATGCACATATCCCTCATAAGCCTACGAAGATATCAAATATCCCTATTAAGAAGGCTTGCTAGCCCTCTCTCTTTTACAAGCTATTGGCATCCACTAGGGTATTTGGATCCACTACTTGCTTCTTTATTTGGCATGCGAAGCAATAGTAACCAAATTTCCAATAGTATACTTCATGAAATATATAGACTCTACATATGGGGGAGATTAACATTAACCATATGTCAACAAATCCTTATGAAATTGGCTTTCAATGGTTGATGCCATCTATTGGTGTGAGGGAACAACAAGGATCCTAGTTTTGGATTGCCTCATGCTATAGCTATTGCTTCATTGACATATCTATTGGGTAGTTATAAAAAATTTAGCTAGTCACAAGCGGCCTATAAGACTTAAGACTATTGGCTACCCCTTATGAAATTATCAAATGATCTTACGAATGATATATTTCCATAACATTATCTTAAAGATCCTCAAGACAAGATTAGCAAGAGCTCGTGTAGAGATAAAAGAGATCAACAAAAGGATTTAAAAGTATATCTTTTTCTAAAATCTAGAAGGGCAACAGAGCCCTTCCTATGGCCATAGGAGGAACAATTGGCCTTCCTTACCTATGGAAGAAGAAAAATGGACCTCTTGCAAGAGAGATATGAATATGTGGGATCACACATGCGTGCATGCACACACACAGACACATCCATGCATGCACACACACTTTTACTTCTTGACAATTCCTATCAAGGCTAGCCTTACAATATGGATAAAGCTTACTCTGTTTTGAATAAGAACTTGTTCTAATAATTTTACCATTGACATATGAAATGATAATGGAAGTATATAAAGTGAGAAAGAGTAAAATATTTTTTATCCAAGGATCACCTAAATAATCTTCTCAATCACATAATATGGAGTGTAGGGTCTTTTATATGCTTAGATTCACAAGGATATTCCCATACATTCAAAAATAGTTTTTGTTTAAAAGAAAAAGAGAAATAAATGAAAATGATAAGTCTCCATTAATGTATGATGAAATGAAAAGGCATATAAGCTCAGGCATTGTAAAGGCATTGGAACCGAGAAGTCTTGACTAACCTATGGAAAAATGAAAGGGCATATAAGGTTGGGCATTGTAAAGGCAGTGTAAAGGCAATGTACAGGTGTTGGAACTGAAAAGATTAAGGAATTGAAAAGGCATTGTGCCTTTTTATATTCCCTATGGTTATCTATATATGGAAGAAGTCCCCCCCTTTCACTCACAAAACAAGTCAAGAAAAGGGAAATCACATATACAAAGGAGCAACGAGCATCAAAACATTACCCTCAATAAAGGTATCACTTTTTGTATGAATCAATGAAAGGTTGGCGCAAGTTCTTTGATCAACTAGGTTTAGTAGTTTTCTTACTTGCTATCTTGTTTCGTGGTGGTTGCATTTGCTATGTCCTATCATGTAGCTACACTCTTTGGATGTTGTATCTAAAAATCATATGAAAGTAAGAGTATAGGGAATTCTAAAGGTTTCCAACATAGGTAACATATTTCAAGCTAGCTAAGGAAGTATGCCAAGAAAGTAAGTGAGCCACCTACTCTCAACATAATTTGAAGTAGGGGTTGTATAGATGCTCAGATTGCTTGAGAGAAGGCCCTCAAAAAGTTTTCACTTTCATACAATTCAATATAAACTACCTGAGATAATGCTTTAATAGAGGCAAATAAAGAGATGGCCCTCAAAAAGTTTCCACTTTCATACAATTCAATATAAGCTACTTGAGATAATGCTTTAGTAGAGGCAAGTAAAGAGATGATTTGGTTGCAAAGGTTTACGGAGGAACTTGGGAAGAGGCGAGAAAATTACATCTTGTATAATGATAGCCAGAGTGTTATTCATCTTGCAAAGAATTCAGCCTTCCATTCAAGAACAAAACATATGCAGCTCAGGTATCATTTCCTCTGATCGATTTTGGAGGGTGGAGAGTTGAAGCAGGAAAAGATACACACTAGCGAAAATTGCCAGCATATTGACTAAGGTGATAACCAAGGAGAAGTTGAGCTTTGCTCAATTTCAATTAGTCTTCAAGAATGAGAAGCAACATGAGAGAGAGCCAAATCCAAAGAATTTTAGTGATTGTAGTAATGGTGGAGTTACTAAATCATAGAGTGTAGTAATGGTGGAGTTACTATGATCAGTGTCCAAATGGGAGATTGTTGTATGTGAAGCCTGATCCTCTTTTAGAGGCTTTTTTTTTCTACGCTTTGGACCCAGGCATGTTTATACCCATTGCAGGAGGGGGGTGGGGGGGTGGCAACACCCCCTAGGATTGTCGTCGGGGGGTTCCAAGGGGGGCAGTGACATGATTAGGCCTACCTTGGCAAGGGTTCAGGGGCAACAGCCCCCCCAAATGAAAAAATACATGAAAATTAGTGCATGAGTTGTGTGGTCAAATTTGTGTGATGAGGGTGTGGCACACATAGCAAGAGAGCAGTGGATATACTGGTTCTATCTTGTATCTTATCACCAGCTAGATAAGAAAGTAGGACTTGCTATTTCTCCATGGTTCTAGCCCACACAGGGTGAACCACGTATATTTGTGTCTCTCTTTTGCTTCCATTATGTGCACTTTCTGTATTGTGTATTTTACACATTCTGCTTCTTGCTTCTGCTTCTTGCATTGTTGCTTCATTATCACATTGTTCCTAACACATGCAAATGTTTGAGGACATTACCTTCTTTTTTTTCACTTGTAACTTGAAGTCCATCATGAATTCTTTGAATTTAGTGTAGCATAATTACCCCATCCATACCCATGCGCCACCAAATGTCGGGTCTATCATTGCTCCAATTGGGCCATTGCCACCACCATCGACCCCCTTCAAGAAAACCTAACACTAACAAAATTAACCTAATCTTAAAATCTAACCAAATCATAGTTATTGGTTAGACTAGTGACTAAGAATAGCTAGTTTGAATTACCACAATAGTAAAATTACCTTAATTAATAGGTTGGTTCAAACTAACCACAGCTAATTTAAAGTAACCATAGCTAGAAGTTAGTTAACTAGTAACCACAATAGGGTTAAAAGGGTTAGTTATGCTAGTTAACTTTAATTTTAGGCAGCTTTTTGATTAAGAGTATGGGCTTCATTCCATTATGGGGTATTTATTCAAGTTGGAGAGCTTCTCTCTCTGCATGTAGGAATTGTAAGAAATTCTCTCTCTACATGTAGAACTTGCATCTAGAAGTTGCATGTAGGAGTTGCAAGTTGCATGTTGCATGTAGAACTTGCATGTAGAACATGCATGTAGGACTTGCACATAGAACTTGCATGTAGAACATGCAAATTGGATTCCTAAGAGGGATTACTCCTAGCCTTATGCAAGTACAAGCGGAGCTTTGCCGCTACTCTACACACATTTTGTGCTACCTAAGTCCATGTTGGCACAGAGACAACATCTTGTCTCTATTTTCTTTCCTATATTTTAATCCAAATCACCTTTTTTAAAACAAAAGATTGTCACAAGGGATTTAGGTTTCTTCCATCAAAACTCAACTGATGCTGCTTCACATTAATATATCCTACATCATAATGTACCCATTCCTTGTAGTAGACGACGTACTTTCACCAATCATCATATTGTAAAGACGAATTTTCATTTTGGATCAAGAATAGACTCTATATCCCCACTAAGTAATCAAAATGGTGATCAATATAAATTCCCAAAGACTTGTGAATCCATCTATGCAGGGCGATCTTTCAAAATGTTGCTAAATCTATTCAGACTACCTCTATATCTTCATCATTCTTGAGTCTGACTCTTTGGCTGCACTACCTCTCAATGGATTTTGGCCATTAGTGATGATCAAATCAATCCATCTTTTGATCAATTCACATCTCAACTAGAAGATTCTCCATGTTTGCTACATATATCTTTCTATTATGCTTTGCTCAATGAAAAAGAAAAGATTTTGTTATATTGTAAAGCTAGTCAAAGATTGTATGTATACCATAATCTAATATTCTAAGAGGTTCCTTGTGGTTTCAAAAGGTTACTCTTGTTTTTTGAGATTGTCACTTCAGTCCATTTTCCATTACCTAGTAAAAATGCTCATAATTGGTCAATAGAGTGATGGTACTTCTGGTGTCTCTATAAATTAATAACATATGTAATTGATTGCACAATGGTCTAATAGTACCATTATGTACTTTCAAGGTGTTTTTATATAGCTATTGATAGTTTTGTGGTGTTTTATTATTATATGATGTAATTGATTGCTATTCCACATCATTCATTGCACTTTTGTCGCCTAGCAAAGTTGTTTCCAATGATAGTTGAATGAAGAATGAGTGGTCAATTAGCCATCTGCATACCTTTTTCCACAACCTATACATTAACGGACAATCCCATATAGCGTGCACGTGATGTAGTAACTAGGTAGGGACTAATTATATGCTTTTTTTGTTGTTGCTTGGATTTCATAGGGCAGCTAGGAATCAGACATCACTTATGAGCCCTAGGTTGAAATCGATTGGTGCTACTATATGTGTGAAGACGTACATATGCAAGTGAGTTCTCATGATACAATCTAATACTAACTAAGGAAGACTTGGGAGTCCAAAGTCTTCATTTCTGTCGAGGAGGACTTGTGTGTTGATGTAGTAGTACTTCAGTTAGCTCCCATTAATGGTTGTGTTAAATTAGACTCCATCCAATGTTTCTAGCAGCACAGCTCTGATGGGATTCATTTTTTTTACTCAATAGGGTCCTTGACCTAGATACTTGAGTTTTCCCTTGTGGACTTTAGCATTGTATAGCAAGACCAGGTCACCTTCCTTGATGTCTTTGGCTTTAAGATTTTTGTCAAACCATGCCTATCTTCTGTGCTTTTCTATTGTCATGGCCTGGTAGGTGACTAATCTGGTCTCTGTATGCTTCTCCAATTGATAGAGTCTTTCTTTCAGGGATGCATGATCTCCCATGTAGTCTTGTACCACTATGTGTAGGCTTGGTATAACAAATTCTAGTGGGACCACAGCATCCAGGTCGTACACTAATTGAAAAGGTGTATTCCCTGTACTGACCTTGAGTGTGGTTCGGTATGCCCATAAGGTTGCATTTAATTTCTCTACCCAATCAGAACGATATGGCTCTACTACCTTGGTGAGGATAATGCATAATATTTTGTTGGTGGATTCGGCCTATCCATTCCCTTGGGGTTAGTAGGGTGTGCTTTTTCTATGGATTACCATAAATCCAGACAAGAGTTCTTGGATAACCTTATTAACAAAATGCGTGCCTTTATCCGACACAATTTCAATGGGGCATCCGAATCAGGTGATCACATTCTCATATAAGAATCTTGATGTGCTTCTGGCATCTGCCTTTCTGACTACTGTAGCTTCAACCCATTTGGTAAAGTAATCAGTGGCCATACTGATGTAGCATGCTTGTGTTTCCTTTGCTTCTAGATGGATGTGGCCCACAAAATCAATCACCCATTTTTCAAATGGTTTTTGTGCAACAACTGTTGTTAGGGGATTGAAGTCCTTGTGTTGTGGTTTAGTAGTCCGTTGGCATACATCATAGCTTTTGACATATTCATAGGCATCTGCCCAAAGTATTGGCCACCAGTATCTTGCAACAAGGAGGACTTTCTTGTTCTGGCTTCCCCTTAGAATTATCCTCTTGCAATACCTTCATGGACTTCACTAAGGATTGACATGATCTCATGAGGCATTACACATCTTCTTAAAACCTGGTCCTTGCCCATCTTGTCCTGGTCCTTACCCATCTTCTTAAAACTTGGTCCTTGCCCATCTTGTGCAGTTGTCTTGTAATGAGTTGATAGGGTGCATCTTTTAAAATTAGTTTGTTGGCATCCACTGCTTTCATTTCAGGGGGTGGTCTTCATGCCATTAAGTGCCCAATGATATCTGCACACCACTATGGAATAACATCTATATGAAATAGTGCGGCATTTGGCAAGTCATCTTCTACTCTAGTGGCTTCCTGACTTGGCACAAGACATGTGATCGGCAATGTAGTGTTGGGCACTATGACGCCAAAAATTGATATTTTTTATTTGGCATTGGTATTGTTTTCTTCTATGTTTGTTGATAAGAGTTTGAGTATCAAGTGATAGCCTAGCGGTTCTTACTTATTTCTATTTTCTAAGATATTGTATGGGATTGAGAGGATGAGTGGAATGGATCATTGTAAATACCATAGGTATGAATTATAAATACCTTGGTATGGGGTGAGAGTTATTTGTGTATGGGATATTATGGGGTTTTTAGAAAATAGGAAGAGTGAGTCATATAAAGAGGTGGGCTCATGTCCATGTGTTCCAATAATATAAGAGAGGCCACATGCCAAGCATGTGGAAGGCATGTGGAGGAGTGTGGAGTCAAGAGGAATCCTTCTAGAATTCCTATGTGGAATAAGGAGGATGTGGACATATGGAAAAAAGAGGATCCCTATGGGCTCCATGTGGGAAGACTCTTGACTTTCTCAATATTTCAAGAGTCTTGAGCATCTTTTGATGACCCCCTTGTGTTTGTAGTATTTTGAGTTGCATTGGAGCGAAGTCTCACTCTATTAACAATGAAGATCACTCCATATTCCCTCTCTTGAGTCTCTCTTCCCTTTTCTTCTTTCAAAGCCTTAAAAGTTCTTTCTATTTGGCCACTCATTGCACACACATGGTTGATCTATTTCCCGAGTTACCAAGGGAGTTACTTGCCCTATTCTAGGCAAAATCTATGAGTGGTGGATCGTTGATGAAGGTGGAGTCTTGAGGGAGCATCTTGCTCAGGCGAAATTAGCATGGGTGGAGGGTAGTTTTCATGACAGTTTGACCCCTTGTTAGTGTTTTGCTCAGAAATTTTTGCTCGTTAGTTCGATTTTAATGAAACTTATATCAACATGAAGCTCTTTTCAAAGCGCATGTCTTTGTGTTATCAAACCTTGAATCAGATACTACAACAAAAAGTTATGCATCTTTGTGTTTGATAGTCTATTTTCATGACAGTTTGACCCCATGTTAGTGTTTTGCTCATAACTTTCCGCTCGTTAGTCCGATTTTGATGAAGCTTATATCAGCACAAAGCTCTCTTCAAGCTGCATGTCTTTGTGTTATCAGACCTTGAATCAAATACTACATCAAAAAGTATTGAGTCTCTGTGTTTGACAGTCTATTTTCATGATAGTTTTTACCCCCGTCTAGTAAACCGCCCATAACTTTTTGGCCGCTTCTTTGTTTCTAATGTATATCAATGAGAAGCCCATATCAAGGCACATCTCTATATGTGTTTGAATCTTTAGTATCATGTCTTTATTAAAAGTTATAGGCCTCTGTGTTTAATGACAGTTTGCATAGTGTTTTGAGCTAAGTGTAAAGGTATCTATGGAGGTGCAGCCCCTTCAAGCTCCTTGATCTATATCAGTTCATGTCATGTTAGGCCACAAGATCTTCTTTCAACAACGTATCGCTCTTCTCTTTGGCGCAGAGTAGCTTGCTGAGATTATGGCCTCTGTTGATCCTTTCCTTCTCCCTATGCTTGAGTACAACATCACTTGGGATGTTACCATCTTCATTCTCATCTAAGGGAGGAAAGTATGGTGTGGTATATGGGTATAAAAGCTTCTTTTTAATGTCCCTTTCTCAATGATAAATATCTTTGTCACTCAGTTCAAAAGCAGTTGGAAGTGAAGAGGTGCGTGAAGTTTATTACCCCCAACTTCATGTCACAGCACCTTTGCGAACCACAATTTTGAAGTTGAATTCTTGCAACAGCAGCAAGAGGAGCCATCCAGTTATTCTTCTTATTTTACACAAATGGTTCACAAGATAAAGTAATGCTTAATGGTCGGTGTAAACGACAATATCATTTGCCAATAGATAGTGTCAAGATTTCTTAACGCTATACACCATTGCTAGGGCTTCTGTTTCAGTGGTGGTATAGTTGATCTCTGCATCATTGAGTTGTCAACTGACAAAGTAAAATGGGTAGTCTTTCTTATGTTCACTAGGTTGGAAAAGTACACTCCCAATTGCATACTTGGATCCATCAGTATGAACATGAAAGTCAATATCCCAATTGGGAGATATAAGGATGGGTATTGTGATTAGGTGCCACTTTAAAAGCTCAAAGGCTTGGTCGCACTCTTCTGTCCATAATAATTCCACTAATAATTTATAAATTGGTATGGCTATCATGGCATATTGCAAGATAAATCTTCTATAATAGCCAACATGTCCCATAAAGACCTGTACACCTTTGAAATTGGTAGGAGGAGACAATTCCATGATGATTTTGATTTTGTCCATGTCAATTGTTGCAATCCCATGTTGAGAAATGCTATGTCCCAAAACAACTCCGTGGGTGACCATGAACTGGTATTTTGTTGGATCTAGGGAGATGTCATACTCCCTGCATTTGATTAGAACTATTTCAAGACATTTGAAGTGGTCTTTTTTATTCAAGTGGATGCACAAATCATCTAAGAACACCTGTATAAATTTATTCAAAAATGACTTGAAAGCTGTGAACATGACTCTCTAAAATGTGGCTGGGGCATTAAAAGGCCAAATGGCATGACTCTATAGCCAAATGTACCCCATTATGTTGCAAATGTTATTTTTGATTGGTCTATAGGAGCAATTTGCACTTGGTTATAGCCACTAAAGCCATCCAAGAAGCTGTATATCTCTAATCCAGCCCCCTTTTCCAATACTATTTCTGTTAAGGGTAGGGGATAGTGATCCCTGATTGTGGCGGCATTAACATTCTTTAAGTTAATGCATATTCTTAGCTTCTTGTTGTGTTTAGGCACGATGACAATGGTTGGCATCTAAGAGTTTTTTAGTTCATTTCATTGCCATATTTTGGATTTGTTCGATAAGATATACATACCTTAGGATGGGCACCTTCCCTTATAAGTATCGTGTGTACTACCACCTCTGGTGAAATCCCCTTCATTTCCTTGTATGACCATGCTAGGCAGTCTTGGTATTCCATTAGGAGTGCTTTGAGCTTTGTTTCATCTTCCTATGTAAGCTGTTTCCCAATGAATACCAAATTTTCTTCCTCCCCTTCAAGGGCAAGGTTTATTATGCGAGTTTTAGCTAGTCCCTCATAGATTGGAGTCTCTCCAATGCTATCAATTTCTTGAACTTTAGATTCTCTTAGTGGTCTTGGCATTGATATGGGGACACTACCACTTGTGTAGTTCTTGAAGTACTCAGGCACTTCTCGAATGCACTTCTCGAAGATCAACCTCTGATGGTATTGAACTAGCCTGACACGTGCTATGGGTACTGGTTGGCATAGTATCATTGAACAATTTTTAAAGCTCTTGTGGAGTTTCTTAATTTGAAGTCTCATTATCAAGATTCATCCACACATGTGGCTTATACTTTCGAAACTTCTTACATTGGGAACTGTGGGGTAACTTTTCCACTGGCAAAGTATTCCCAAGTAAGGGTTCATTTGTTATGCATACTCTTTCAAGTCCATCAGGGGACCATTCAAGAGGAGGTGGCTCAGATTTCGAGGGAGTTGGCTTGGTAAGATATAATTTGATAATCCTAGTTTGGACTCGTTCGAACTCATTGAAGTGTTTAGCCTTGGCTTTATAGTGATATCCTCCTTTAGCTTTCTTGCAAGATCTACTGCTATTATTCAACTTTAAAGTTTCAACTTTGGGAAGTTTGATAGCCATTAGGGCATGGAGAATGCCTGTCATTGTCAAAGACATGATCTTCAAATTGAGCATTCTTAGCCTCAGTTTTAAGGTCCCAAGGAAAATTTGAGTCCTTATTGGAATGGATAGCTTTTTCAGGTTCCCTATTCCATTCAAGATCCACCATAAAGAATGGCACCTCTAGATCGATTGGTTCTTCATGTGTGAGTGGAGGATTTACCTGCATGACCTTAGCATCAATTTGCGAGAAGATGGGATCTAGTGAATGGCAATTGTCAATGGTTGCCGATGCTTGGATCCAATTATTGACATTGCTTTGTGTATCACCTGCTATGGCATGCTGTTGCAAGGGGGCTGATATGCTTGAGATCATCTCGTTGAAGAGGTTTCATCCAACGCTCTAGGCACGATTGGTTTTATTGCTCTTGTCACCACATTGACTCTTATTGCAGTATTGCAATTTTGGATTGTCAGTCTATCAGTTCCCTTATCATGGAGGACTAATGCTTCACACAACCAAGGATGTCCCAGCAAGATTTGATGGGATTTCTTGTGGAAATCCAAGATTGTGAATCGAAGAGAAAAGCGGACTCCTGTGACTTTTGTTAACATGCCATTCACATTCCCAAAGACTTTGCACGTGAATCATCGGCAAGGCGTATGTTCAAATTAGCCTTTTGCAAGTGTGGGAGACCCCATTTATCATAGAACTCCTTGGATAGGACATTCACTCCTGCTCCACCATCCACTATGGCTTGGATTTCATCATATATTTTATGGAGCAAAGGCACAATGATGTTGCATATGTCATCTCTCTCACCCATCCACATAGGGATATCTTCTATGTCTTCCATAGGTGGAGGGGGATTTGCTAGTTCAATCCATCCTTTGAAACTCTCCTAGAGATTGGGACAATTCCGTAAGAGAATTCCAATGGAAATTGACACGTGGCAACTTAGAATGCTAGAGATTGTGGCACCTTCAAGTTGGCATGGCGGTATATTATGTTGTGGATTTTGTTGCTGGAATAGAGGCTCAAGTACAGTGCCAATACTCGGTAAGGCCAAGTTAGGGATTGGATCTTGTGCTTATTTCTAGGATATGGAGCTTTTTTTATCTGAGGATTAGGAGTTGATGTGAATGAGCTTGGTTGCTCATTGCTTGGTGGAGGTATAGGCACTCGTGCTTTCTTTTGAAGAGGTCTTCTTGATTGAATTGGAATATTAGGGTCCTTGGTGGCCTCTTTTTACTCATGTGTAATTACATTCACAAGTTGTGATATTATGCTTATTAGCTGTAGACTTTGATGGTCCACCCCAATAATGCCAATTGGGACATCAAGCTTAGCCTCATTTTGTTGTGGGACCTTATTTTTCATGGGACAATCCATATAAGCATGGCCAATGCCACAATAAGAGTGGTTGGAAAGTAGTAGGACAACCACGATGAGGGCACTTTGCGATCTGATGATTCTCTCCACACATGTGGCACTCGATATGTGTTAGGCCGAACTTGATTCACATAGACTAGTATTAAACCTTCAGCTCCTTCCACATAGTACACTGGGTACGCAGCTTCATGCTTGAATGGTGAATCCACTTCCTTGACTTGAAGTTGTTGTATTGGAATTGTCGAAGGAGTTAGATTTGGCGCTCTTGGATTTGGATTCTTGAGTAATAGCAAAACTTGGGTCCGGATAGGAACAGGATTGAGCCTCAGATCTAGGGGTGCTTGTGCAAGTGCCAGTTTCCTATACACTAGGATGGGTGCCAGTTGGTATTATTGAGGTCGAGGCAGGTGGTTGTGCATGTTGAAGATGCAACTATTTTTGTCATGTCCACTGACTATGCAGATGTGGCACCACAACCTTGGCGGTGGATTTGCTTGTGCATTGGTCTTGGCTCTTAGGACGAGGCATTCATTTGCTGTATGATTGGCCATGTAGTGTGGACAGCATACATTTTTGTGCTGTGGATAAGTCAGAGGTGGCAACTAAGACATATGAAGCTTTTGTTCCATGGCCTGCATCATTTCTTCTCTTAGCTTCATGGTCATGGTCTTTAGGTGATCTTCACTAGACGTTTTGGTAGTGGACTTGGATTTTTCCTTTTTAGAGTGCTTATCTCGTGCACTGGCTCTTCCATCATCACTGCTGGTGTCAAAGTCAGTCATGCCATCCTCGATGTCAATGGCTGTCGCATGAGCAGCAATAAATGTTTCGTAATTACTAATCTTTTTCATGTCTTTGCGAATTTTCTTTCTTAGGCCTGCAATGAACGAGGTTGTGAGGTACTTAGCATCGGGGCATGGGTCACATTTGGCAATTAAGCATTTCATCTTACCCAGGTATGTGCGTACATCTTCTTGGCGACCTTGTTCGAGCTTGCTTAGTTGGAGAACGGGATCATCTTATAGTCTCTTCATTTGAAAGCAATCTTGAATTCAGTTTGTCATAGGTCCCATGTGGCTCTTTCTTCCACTAAGAGGTCTAGGTACCATTTTGAGGCTTCATCAGTTAAGGCCATCGAGAACCATGCGACCTTGGTTTCATTAGATTAATCTCCACCAACTCGGCATGCGGCATCAAAATGCTAGAGGAATCGGGCTGGATCACCCCTACCATTGTATTTGGGAAGTTCAAGTTTGCCCACGGTGTGCCTACCTTGATTGTTATTATTGTTGCAGCCAAAATTGTTACGAGGGTTAAAGAAATTGTTCCCACCTGCTTCGAGTTCAAGGTCACCATCATCGCAATGGCACTCTGCCATGTCGTGTCGTGGAGGAATCAAAGGGATTTGCTGAATTTTAGGGGGGGAATTCAGGGTAGAGGGTTGTCGAAGGCTTGGCTGGAGCGTAGTTGCATGCAAATTTGGCGAGAGGTGGAACGAGTGTCTCTACCATCGCATATGCGGGTGTTGATGTAGGTGTGTTAGGGGAGTTACCTCAGAGATAAATTCTTTTTTGGCGGCTATTGTGCCCTTTTTGACCACATCCTTCCATTCCAATATCTTAGCTTCCCCTTTGCTGATTTGTTGTTTAATCTCAGCATGTATGCCTTGCATTGTTTCCTACATGGTGGCAATGTCCTTCCTGAGAGTGGCATTTTTTGTTTTCAACTTTTCCATTGCTTTGCAATTTCCTTCCGGGGGTGCTTTCATGTCCTTTATTTGCTGCAATTCAATCTCCAAAGCATGTACCCTATCTTGGAGCTTGTTTTTCTTGCATATCCATTCACCCTTTTCATTCTCCCATTCCTCCTTTTTGCCCCTTTCTTTCCTCCATTCCTCCTACATTTTCCCTCCATGCTTTTTCACTTCAGCTAGTGTTTAATCTACATGTGCCTCCTCCGCAAGGAGGGCCACATTAGTAGTTTCCAAGCTTTGTAGAGACCATCATGTTAATAATTGCCTAGGATTGTCCCACGTGAGTAGGGAACTGTGTCGGTGTAGACAGATCATCAATCGGAGGTCATGGTGGAAATTTATGAGCGAATTAGTGTGAAAAGGGGCCCACACGGGAGTGCAAATTAACAAGTACTAGGGATGCCAAAATGGTGTGCAATGGGCTAGAAAAATGCCCCATAGCATGGTGTTTTTCGTGTGTGAAACGATGGCTCAAACAGGGCTCAATTTGGTTGCCAAATGTGCGAGTTACAAAGGGTTAAATTAGGTGTAAAATGTGCCCTTTTTGGTGGGTGGTGGTGGGGGGTACTTTGGCCAAACGTATGGTGTGAGTAGCCCTTAAGTCTAACTGGGGTAGACTAACTGACCTAGTCTAGTTCATCTCAATGAACCAACCAATTGGTCCAATTGTCAGTTATACTAACTGGCAGTTATACTAACTATTAGTTACACTAACCTATCGACTAGTCAGAATAGTTAACCTAACCGTCGTAACTAACCTAGCCTAACCTAACCTAGACCTAGTTAGTCTAAATGTTAGTTAATTAAACCTAACTGTAGCTAACTAACCTAAGGTTAAGCTAACCTAAAGTAACACTAACCTAACCTAGTTAACTAACCCAACCTAGGTTACTGGTTATGTTAGTTTTAGGGTTAGGTCTTTTTTTTAGGCAAAAAATCAAGGGGGGTGCTGGCATGAGGGTGGAGAAGGGGTCGAGAGGGGGTGGGGGTGAGAGTCAAGGGAGGAGGGTGGTGAGAGGGGGGAAGGAGTGTGGAGGTGGAGGGGATTGAAAGGGAGGGAGGAGGGGAGCAGAGGTCGCAGGCAGAGGAGGGCGTCGAAGGCATGGAGAGCAGAGGAGTGGATGCCAAGGCGTAGGAGGGAGGCAGAAGGGGTGGCCTGCTAGGTGGTTGTGGGCAGGTTGGCTGCATCGCTGCCGCGATGGCGATAGGCGTTGCATCGTCGCGGGCGGGCTATGCCAGCTTGCAGTGGATGCCCTTCAAGGCCTTAGGGCCTAAGGCCCTTAGGTGTAGGTGTAGGGAGGGTGGAGGGGGGTGGTGGAGAAGGGGAGGGGGGAAGGGGGGGGGGTGGAGAGAGAGAGAGGGGGGGGGTGTGGAGGGGGGGTGGGGGGTGGTGGAGGGGGGGGGGTGTGGTAATGGAAACTTGACAGAAATTCAAAAGAAGAAGGAGATGGTTACCTACAACGCTCTCCCAAGTCTTTCTCGATGTAACAAGATTGTTGAGGGCGAATGGACAATGGGTGGATGGCTAGGTTATCGCTATGAGAAGGGCTCGAAACAACTCACCATGTGAGGATGGGAGTAGGGTGGTGGTTGATGGAGAGGGAGGAGGGTCTTACATAGGGCTCAGAATGGGGAAGAGGATGGAGGCTAGATTGGAAGAATAAGAATGAGGGGGTGGAGTGGGTTTTTATAAATATGGGTTTAGTGTTAGGGTCAAACCCTAAACTCTTCCCGGGCTATAATTTTCATGGTTAGCTCTTATCGCTCTTCTATTAAAAGGTGAAATGTTTGAAATTGCGAGCTCTACGAATTGATGTCCATTACCTAGCCTGATTTGTTCTTCAAGTGGATTCTTTTTAAGAAATAAATAAAATTTCTTAAGGTAGTAACCCAAGGTTGATGCTTGGGGTTATGTTTGGCTAGAGTTGGAAAAAAAATTTACTCTCCTTGCCCTTGAGTGTTATTTTGTGAATTTGTAGTAGTTTGTTTCTTACACATACTTGCATATGTTTACTCGTTACTTGAGACACTAGTCTCCCCGACAACAGTGCCAAATATTGGCTCTTTTCCACGGCTTCCATAGAAAGAGTAGGGTATTCTTAGTATGCAGGGTTTCGAGGCTTTTTGTTACCTACAGATCTATCGATGTCATCGTTTGTAGTATAAGTGTAGCTCAAGACCTCGGGTCATATTTCGGTGAGAGACGTAGGCTTAAGTGTGGTAAGCAAACATATTGCATGCATTTGTGAAAGGGACGTGCATCATCATGATTGGTGTAATGAAGGCTTTTGCCTTCATTGGGGGTTGAAGGGTTTAGGAGAAGTTTGAGGGTTAGAGGGAGGTTTAGGGTTTAGAAGGAGGTTCCATTGAAGGAGTTCTAGGGTTTAAAAGAGTTTCAGGGTTTAGAAGGAGGATCCATGGTTTAGGGTAGAGTACATGGCAGAGAACTCGTCTCCCTCCTAAATCATGGAGGTCAAAGGTTGAGGGACTAAGGTTTAGGAGGAGCATAGGAGAGGGAGAGGAAGAAGGTGTAAGAGCAGAAGGGAGGAGGAAGAGGGAGGAGAAGGGAGGAGGAGGAGGGAGGAGAAGGGACGGGGAGGAGGGAGAAGAAGGGAGGAGGAGGAGGGAGGAGGAGAGGGAGAGGATGGGTTTCAAGGTTGGAGGAGAGGGGAGGAGGAGTTGCAAGGTTAGGACATGCTTTTGGATGTGGAGTGCAAGGAAGCATGGACACCTGGAGACAATTGCTTGGAATATCAAACTAGAACTCAACACAATGCCCAAAAGAGTGTGGGCTTCATTCCATTATAGGGTATTTATACAATTTGGAGAGCTTCTCTCTTTGCATGTAGGAATTGTAAGACGTTCTCTCTCTACATGTAGAACTTGCATGTAGAAGTTGCATGTTGCATGTAGGAGTTGCATGTTACATGTAGGGGTTGCATATAGAATCGCATGTAGAACATGCATGTAGGACTTGCATGTAGGAATCGTATGTAGAACTTGCATGTAGGAATCGTATATAGAACTTGCATGTAGAACATGCAAGTTGGATTCCTAAGAGGGATTATTCCTAGCCTTATGCAAGTATAAGCGAAGCTTTGCCACCACTATACACAAACATTCTGTGCTACCTAAGTCCATGTTGGCACAGAGACAATAGCTTGTCTCTATTTTCTTTCCTATATTTTAATTCAAATCACCTTTTTTAAAACAAAAGATTGTCACAAGGGATTTAGGTTTCTTCCATCAAATCTCAATTGATGCTACTTCACATTAATATCTTGTATAGATATTCTACATCATAATGTACCCATTCCTTGTAGTAGTTGACCTACTTTCACCCAACCATCGTATTGTAAAGATGAATTTTCATTTTGGATCTAGAATAGACTCTATATCCCCACTAAGTAATCAAAATGGTGATCAATATAAATTCCCAAAGACTTGTGGATCCATCTACGTAGGGTACCTTTGGTGATCTTTCAAAATGATGCCAAATCTATTCATACTACCTCTATATCTTCATCATTCTTGAGTCTTACTCTTTGGCTGCACTACTATATCTTCGTCATTCTTGAGTCTTACTCTTTGGCTACACTACCCCTTAGTGGATTTTGGCCATTAGTGATCAGCTCAATCCATCAAAGATTTTGTTATATTGTAAAGCTAGCCGAAGATTGTATGCATATCATAATCTAATATTCTATAGACGTTCCTTGTGGTTTGAGAAGGTTACTCTTGTTTTTTGAGATTGTCACTTCAGTCCATTTTCCATTACCTAGTAAAAATGCTCATAATTGGTCAACAGAGTGATGGTACTTCTGGTGTCTCTATAGATTGATAACATATGTAATTGATTGCATAATGGTCTAATAGTACCATTATGTACATTCAAGGGGTTTTTGTGACTATTGATAGTTTTGTGGTGTTTTATTATTATATGATGTAATTGATTTTCTATTCCACACCATTCATTGTACTTTTGTCGCCTAGCAAAGCTGTTTTCCATGATAGCTGAATGAAAAAGGAGTGGTCACCTAGACATTTGCATACTTTTTTCCATAGCCTATATGTTGATGGACAATCCCATATAGCATGTATATGAGTTGCCTTTCATGTTAGGCAAAGAGGGCACATCGGTGAAACCTTCGAGTTCCATTTAGCTAACCTTTCTCTAGCAAGCAGTTAGCAACAATCAGCCTTCATAGTAGTAAGTTTAGCCTCAAGGAGGGAGTTGCCCTCCAAACTCTGTTTAGCCTCATTTTCCAAATTAGCGGGCTATCGCTCATCGCCTCCAATTTCTGCCAGTGTTTGTAGGTTTCATTTAAAACCCAATTGATGGCTGAAACCTTTACATCTCTTCTCCACGGCTTTCCATTGGGGAGGGTGAATCCTTTGAAATCATTAGTTGACCTAAGAGAAGAAGAGGTTGGCTAGTCTTCCTTCAACGAAGTTAAGGTCATGTCAATGACTACTCTTTCTCTTCAGGAGAGATGGAAGATGTGTGCTAGAAAATCTGAAGAATGCCAGCGCTTTCCACCTGGGTATTCTTAAAGGTAATTATTCCCTTAAGACATAGCTTCCTCACTACACGGGGAAATTTGTTGAAGAAGGGGAGGCCATCCCTTGTCGCCCAATCTGAGAGCTAGAGTGATATGTCTAGTGTCGCGTCGCCATAGAAGCCTTTGAGACCATTCCAAAAACACCCTTGAACTTGATTTTCCAAATTTGCACTAATTTGAAAGTAGTTTAGATTGTTTGATCTTTGTCTGATAAACATAAATAAAAATATTCTCCCATGGTCCAGGAATCCCAGAAGGGGAGTTGAGAACAATCCACTCCTGTGCTAAGATGGTGCAAGGTTGATTGATGTGAATACAGAAGAACGATTTGCCACAAAGTCCATCACATATGTTTTTCATTTTTTCCAAACCAACTCCACCTTCCTGTTTTGGTGTAGTTGCGAGATCCTAGGGCAAAGCATGCCAAATATCTCTCCATAGGAAGTCCCTAACAATTTTGTCAATTTGATCTAGAGATTTTGATGAGAAGGGGAGAATGGACATCACGTAAACTTCTAATGACGAGAACACATGCTTTGCTATCACACGTCTTCTAGCAAAGGATAACTTCTTGTTGTCCCATTTGGAGAATTTGTCGATAGTTTTCCTTAGGCACCACTCAAATCTACTAGTTAGAGAGATTCCTACTCCAATTGGGCAGCCTAGAAACTTGATGATTTGACCTAGGTTGGGGGGTTTTCCCAATCGATAAAAAGTGTTGTGGTTTGGTGGTGTTGATTCTCGAATCTGAGACTGTTGCAAATTCCTCATAGAATCTCAGGAGATTATCAACATTCTCATGAGTGCCTAGGAGTAGGTTGGTATTGTCATCTATGAAGAACTATGAGCATAATGTCAAACCATCAAGGAGAGGAAGACTTTTGATCAATGTGATGTTTTGATGATGGTCGATTTGACAAAGTAAGGACTTCATTGCTATTGCGAAGAGAAGTGGTGCCAGGGCAACTTGAACTTTTGCTGCTGCAAGCTTGTTGTGTTCTAGCGCTTTGAAAAAAGGACTCTGTGGTCTTTAGAAGAGATGCGAGAATTTAGTTTTTGGGATCTTCTTGAATGGCATGCAAAAGACAGATCCTTGCCTTAGATGCCAATGCTTTGTTTTTCCTCAATCTTTGGGCTTTAGATCCCTCGAACTCCTTGGAAATTCTAGTGATGCATGCTTCCCATCTCTGGATATGGTCTTTGTGGAGATGGGCTTCTTTGAGCCAACGTTCTTGAATTACTAACTAGCCGATATCCACTCACCTGTAGCCCTTCTAGGTTGTCCTTCCCTGTCCTCAATTCTTGAAGGGCCATAATACGTGGTTTATGCATCCTAATGATTTTCCTTACTGCTACTTGCATGCTCTCCGAATGTTCCATGTCATGATGGCCATTTCTAACCGTGTTCTTCTTTTATTCCTCTGCATCATCAGAGTCTTGGTCCATCTCATCAGCCAGCAAGGCAAAAATCTTAATGAAGGTTTTGCCTTTCCTAGCTCGTTCCCTAACCAGCTTGAGGAGTAGTCTTTTGGATTGTGCCACGTCAATTGATGTCTTTTGCACAAGCCCCACATCAACTTGTTGTTTGTCTTCTGCAATTCGCTTTGCTTGCTCGGTAGCATCGTTGTGCTCTGACGAGTCCTACAACACTTTTCGTTGCTTGCCATGTAACGTTTCATTGAATGATTTCTTCTCTACATGCTAACCAAGACTTGATTGCACTTGGACAGTTTGCTCTTTTCCTTTGGGCTCTATTTTCCTATATGTAGAGCTATGACTAGGGGGTTCATCCATAGCATCCTTTGTTGACACAGCCTCATTGAGGGAGCTCTTCTCTTCCAGTTGTTTTGCCAGACAATCCCTTGCGAAATGTCCGCTTGTTTTCCAAGACTCAAATTCCTTGGCAAGGTATGTGAAGCATGCTGCTTTGGTAAACAAGTTAGAGCTAGCTTTGGAGAAGCACAATTAGAGATATTAACTTGATACTCTCCAATGTATGGGGCTATCCACAAACTAGATGCAAGAGAATTCCTCATGGATAGATCTTTAGACTGTTGGGTATCCCTATGGATTTCAAAGTTAAGATGAAAGACATATGGGATTGGTTTCTTGAAAGGTTCAAAAAAAAGACAGACTTAGAGGTTTGCGGGCAAACCCATTTCAAGACATCAGGGGGTTCCTTCCTCCTATCCCATAAGATACATACCTTAGATGACACTTTCTTCACCTAGATCGGAGGGATATAGAGCACTCTGCCCAGTAGAGCATAGATTTTCCCAATTTCTCAATGTAGCAACTCGTTTAGGTTTGGGTATTGTACCCAGACTGGACACTCATGTTGGAGGACTTCTTCTAGAGAGAAGGCAACACTCCAGGGAAAAGCATAAACCAAGTTACCTTTGTAGCCCACAATGCTAGTGGTCTAATTCTGTCAAGCACTTGACCAAAGCCTGGAAGAAGCCTCTGCCAATGAATCTGTTCGACTAGCTCACACTTGGGCCTGATAGGTGCTTCTGAACCATCTTGGGAGTTCGTCTTCTACCATGATCCCCATAAATAGCATGTAAAAGCCACAATCTTGGATTCGATTGTATTATCTACAAATATCTCTTGGTTGTATATCGACTTAGAGGCACACCACCCTCTTATTTGCTTTGTCCATTGCCTGAAAGGCTTCATGCTTTCTAAGGTTGATCTTTCACAGGTCATTCTCTGGACAATCAACGTCCAATGGGTTGAGGTCTACCACCTCATTCTTAATTGCATTGGCATAAGTGTTAGGAATCTCTGGCATCTCTGCATCCTTGCCTTTGTCAGCAGTTCTCTGCGATTTTCTTGATGTCTCATCACTTCGAAAACTAGGGTGCGAGGTGTGTGCTCTTCTTTTGGCCGCTGGCATTTCAGCGGGAGTGCTAGGGACTCTCAGAGCACTCCAGTCAAAGAGGTCCCAGCCCACTCACACTCCATCTTCTCGGTAGAATCCGTGTGTCTCCTTGCCGTGACAATCTTTTGCTCTAATTAAGACATGCAAAGTATATGACTTGCCAAATGGGCTAACTAGAATTTCCCAATTCTCAACCTTTTTAGTTTGCATGTGGTCTCATCATCTTTAATGGCACTATGTCTGAATGCTTCGTGTCTAGATAGGGTCAAGATTATATTTTTATACTATGTGACCTCATCTATGATGCATGAGAGAGTGAGAAGATAAGGCTAGCTAGCCTATAAAATGGCAACTGTCCTTTGCTTGAAGTCTATCAATAAAATCATCTTGCACCTTGCTTCATCTATTTGTGCCATGTGTCTCTATCTATTCTACAATTTCCTAAAAATGGTATTAGTGCTCCCAGACTAAATCTTTTTCCAATCAAGCTCAAATCTAGAGCCTCTTTTCCTAAGGGAGTCACTTAGCTAGTTTAATCAAACGCATGTGTTATCTTACAATATTTTGAGTAACCTCTCCAAGCTACAACTTTAGACTTGCATGACCAAATTGATGGAGTAGCTCCTATTGTTTTCATGATGCACTCCAATCCTTTCTTGTCCATTTGTTCCTCGTCTATTAGGGCCGCTTTTTAGGGAGGTATATTTGAGATTTGCTCATGATGGAGCCGTCGAGACAAATCTATCCATCATATCCTTTCAAGGATATGCCTTGTTTTTGAATGTCATTGTGCCACCCCTGAGGTTTGCTTGCTATTTTCTTCATAACGATCGGTTTGAAAATATATTGCCACCCTGTTCAACTTTCTCAGCAAACTGCCCACCTTGATGAAATCAATGTTCTTATTTAGCAGCATCACAGTTTGCTACAGCTATGCATCATCTACCTAAACAACATTACTGCTAGTTGCCACTGCATCAGATGATGCACTCATTCAATCTATTAAAAATTGTCAGGATGATTTGAAGCAAAATTGCAAGCCAACCTACATGATTCAACTTGCACTATATATTTCTTTAGCCATTAAAGCAATTCCTAGTCGTCCATTCATGCTTTCATTTAGTTGATTTAGTTATAAATAGCGCCATTTCTTCTTTGATCGATAGTATCCATTTGACACTATGTTGTGCTTTTTAAAAAATATAAGGGCACTCATTTCAATTGGCACATCTGTGACTGGGAGATTGAAACAAATGCTTCACACTATTGTGCAAAGACTAGCAAGGAGAGCTCCATAAGGGGCTCAACGAATCTCGTACACTTTAAATGGAGAGCCACGCGATGGGGCTTATTCATGTTGACTGGCATGTTCATGGGGATTGGTGGTGTTGGTGGAACATATATGTGAGAAGAATAGAATGATATCTTTTAGAAAAAAACATTTTCCTTTTAACAATAGGAGATACATTACACATATCATTCTTTTGGTTTCCAACTTTTTACTTATAGGCAACACTCACCGATGCAAGTTGCTCACATATCCACATCATTTAGAATAGGTTATCTCAAAGAGTCTATAAGCATATCTCTCCTAGTATAATTGGGTTAATCACACTCTACTATGACACTCACACAATGCAACTTGCTCTCGTTCTACGCAACCACATCATGCTAAAGAAGGCCATCTTAGAGAGTCTAGAAGCATATCTATAGCATAAGCAGGTTAGAAGGTGTCCACGCAAATGTTAAGTATTCCCAAAGTGGACAAAGCATCCATATATTTACACCATCCTCATGCATAGCGTTCCATATTTTGGAGTGCAAGCACTCATCCTTGCAATGCCCTTCTAGTGATTTTATTTGAGGGCTTATCAACATAGCATTGCAAGTTCTTCAAATTTTAAGTTGGTTATGGATGGCTATGTAGCTTGCTCTAGTAGATGGAGGAGCTTGAACATCTATAGAATCCTTAGAATTATCCTCATGGAGGCATTACCAAGGTTTCATTAAAATGACACACTATCAATAGTACAAGAATGCACTATTGACAATGGAAGTCAAAATGCTACAATGTCTTATCGTTCGGGGGATGCTCTCTTAAGCTCATGTTATGTTTCAACTAGAAGGCTCATATAGGACCTCCCCATGCGTTGTTGTTAAGGCATAATGCCAAGGAATGTTCAACAAATGGCCCAGGAATTGTGTCAGATATCTTGAGCTTTGTGGATAGAGCAAGAAGCCGAGGCATTGTATTACTCATAGCATCTACACATATTGTAGTTGTGCTCTCGAGGTATCCTGTTGTGGAAAATAGAGACCCATAAAAATAGCAACCATGAGTGCTATAGTGTTCCATCCTTTCATTGTGATCTCCGACACTTAAGGATGTGGCCTACTAAAATCCCTTGATCTTTTGACACCTTCATAAGCAACCTTCAATACATATCAAAATCTCTCCAACTTAGAAGTTTTCATGTACGAAAGGAAAAGAGATGCGTAGAGGCTATTCTCCCTCCCCTAGGTTGCTATGCCCCCACTCTCCACTTCATGCATCGTGTCAGTTGGGATCATGAGGCTGCCTGCCAATAAGTCCACCACCCAACTCTACAATGTGAGATTATTCTAGTGGGGATGACACAAAATTCACACTATGGGCAGTGTGAGCTCTTCTTGCTTTTACTATGACTTCTATGGGCTTTATCATGCAAGCCCACCATTTCCAAAAGCAATTCAAGGGGGAACTCATTAATGGAGGGAGAACCACTTGAGCCCCTTCTTGAGAGGAGGGGCCTTGTTTTGCCCCTTTTCTCTAGTGAGTAAATGCACCTCACAACTTTGTAGGCAACAACATTAGATTGGATGGCCTCACCTTGACATGATTTGGAAGTTTGCACTTGTCTAGAAGATTAAAAAAATGTGTGTAATTCAACATCTAAATAGCAATGTGAGATGGATGGCCCTATCAAAGGCATGAGGGGCATGGATATTGAAAATGGTTGAAGGGAATGGTGGGTCAACTTTTGCAAACTTCAAACAACGTTTCTTACACTGCACAAAACCCTGGTAGTCCTTTCTTCCTTTTCTTCTTCTTCATGTGCTTCCTTCATCATCATCTTCTTCCCCTAGCCATAGCCATAGCCAATCCCTGCTTTTCGAAGCGCCGTTTCTCCACTCAGTGAATGCACTCACATTGGGATGAATGACCTCACCGCGGCACCATGTGGGCGTGAGCAGCTCGAAGATGATGGATGACCCAATGTGAGTGGAGAGACTCGAACATTGAAAGGGTCAACAAAAGAGAAGAGAATGTAAGCTTGACTTTTGCAGACTTAAAGCACAACATTTCTTACACTACACAAAACCCTCGGTGTCCTTTTCTTCTTTCTTTTCATCATCATCTTCTTCTTCGTCTTCTGTGTGTCATCTTCTTCCCCGCCATAGCCAACCTCTGCCTTGCTTCCACCTCTGCTATCACCCCTTCACTCTTTCCCGCCCTCGTTTTGCTCCTTCCCCCCCCTCAGCATGTTCCGTCGCCTTCCCATTCCTCTCCTGCACTCCCCTCCCCATCTTACAATCCCCTGCTCTAGTCTTTTTACCCCCTGCCTTCCCTTGCCTTCCGCCCAATGTTGGGTGCCTGCGAATTGAGCTGAATGCGCAGAGAGCGACGCAATAGTTTGTGACACATAACTAAATCGACTCGAGGTCGCTGCGAATTTTTGTGGGCACTGTCAGGAGGAATCTTCGAATTTTCAGCTGCCCCGGGTGAAGAACTGTTCCTTGTGCTTCGAATTCTAGCGGTGAGTATTTGAGACGTTTTCAGCTGCGAGAATCTACTTGGGCGCTTGTCAATGCCTTCTCTCCCCACTCCTTACTTGAAGGAGAAGATGCAAAGTGTCGATACACTTTTGTGACGAGATGAAGGATAAAATAGGATCCTGAAAGTTCGCTCTCTCTAGCTTCATCTGCAGTAGCCATTCTTCCCCACTTAAGACCCTTTCTGTCGTTGATGCGAGTGCCCTCTCTAGAGCTTGTTTTGACCTATTCAACATATATGCCCGAACGATTGTCTGTTACAAGTGCTTGGATTGATATTGTGATAGGGCAGCCAGACAAACTGATTATCAATGCTTTATCTTCACACAGGAAAGCGTCCGTATGTCTTCAGAATACTTCCCATCTGTACTTCTTGAAGTGACGTGGTCCTGACATGGACGTGTCATGTGATTTGGATGCTATTTTTGTTCATTTGTCTATGTGAGTGTATAGTGCATTCTCTTCGCCCCCAAAGAGTTCGAAGCCTGGTTCAAGCAGCAAGAAAATGTCAAAATGTGCAAATTTAAGCTGGGTTTGGAGGTGCACCGAAACACTCTGCACAGCTTTAGAGCAGCTTCAGCTCCGCCGTCACAAATGACTCATTAAGAGATGAAGCAAGAAAAGGAAGAATGAATCACTCTTTGAAAATTGATCCAGAAAAAGACTTTATTTAAATATCAATGGAAGACTATAAGAGAATGAAAGAGCGAGCGGTGAACAAAATAAAGACGAGGTCCATGCAATTGAAGAGCCAATCGAGATCACGTGAGAGTAATTCCAAGGTGCTGTGGACAGACTGGTTCAGTCCGTGACATGGCAGTTACAGACTAATCTGTGAATGGCAGTTACCGACAAGTCTGTCAAATGCAAGCTATAGGAGCCTTCAGGGTTATAGGAGGAGGACAAATTCTGATTCTTTCAGTATCAGAAAGTGCAGCAACCGCGGCCAGCAGCCTCAGCAGCAACAAGCACTTCCTCAACATCGTTTGCAGCCTCCATAGCCTCTCCATATTCTTATAATATCAGAGTTGCCTCCCAACTTGTGAGCCCCCATATGCACATGGGGGAGGATGACCTTACACTATAAGATGGCACAGAAGGGTAGAATTAGGCTGCCATGTGGGCAGCATACAGGGTTCCCTCTTGTACTAGATTTAGGGCAGTCTCAAGGGCCACCCTTTCCAGCATCAAGTCTGGCAGAGGTCCTGGAGAGAGGAATGTGCAAGGCTGGTGCAGGTCCTGGTATGGACAGGTGCTATGTCAGCAGCGGTACACTGCACAGTCAGCTTGGATGGCTGCTGAGGTGAAGAGTCAGCTTGGATGGCTGCTGAGGTGAAGGGGACCAGAGGCCAGAGAAGAATGGGATTGTGCAGGAAGACAAGCACAAGATGAGCAGGACTGTATAGCTAGGGAATGGGACCAGGAGGCTCAATAAGTTGAAGAAGAGTGAGATGGAGCACTGATCCTATCTCTGCTTTGACACAAGAGTTGCAGAGCCTGCCTGACTAGTTTGACCACCAGCAAAGCGCTTATTCTCAAGATAGCTCAAGTCACGTCCTTGCCAGAGTCTTGAATGCCCAGGTCCCATCAAACGGTACATCTATGTAGTGACCATCACATGCATTCCACATATGATCACACCATTCTTCAAGTGATACATGAGAATCAAGCACTCCTCGTGAACTGGAGCTATTTGGATCTTGTCAGACAGTAAGCACTAAGGGTGGATTTGAACTCAACTATCACTTACCTCCAGCAGCTACGTTTGTCAAATACTTTTGGTTGTGTGGCTGCTCCACATAGATCTCCTCTATCAGTTATCCCACTAGAAACTTTGAATCTTCAATGTGTCATCTTTGGATCATAGCTCTTGATGAGTTCCTCTCAAAGATCAACCTGACCAAGGTAACCTGCATACTCTCCTTTACGTATGGCCCTCCAGTCTCCGACATGAAATACTTGACAAAGGCTTCCTCAAATCTTCCTCCATTGAGTAGTGTCTTTGATAGCTGATCATTCAACACCACAGCTCATCTTCACCAGATTTGTTGTTTCTGGTTTCAAATCTTCTTTCTTGGATTTTCCTCCTCCTCTAGTGCTAGCCTTCGCCATGGCTGAGTCTGCCCTTCACCTCCGGAGTGCCGACAGAAACTCACTACGAAGAGTTTGTATAAATGGATGCTCAAGTATGTGTGGGTGTGTGGATTTGTATGTGAGAGAGCATATGTTTATACTATGCTCTACACCCACTGTTGGACGCTGTTGACATCAGTGTGGATGTCATAGTAGCTAGTCTCTGCTATGGATGGTGGAGTTTATGGTTTTCAACCTTATGAGTGACTATCATGAGATTGAAATTGCACTATGTTGTGTTTTTAGAGGATGAGTTCGGGCATGTTCCTGGACTCATCTAAGTATATTTCCTCCTCCTCCTTTTGATTAGCCATTCTTCTGTCTCTAATCTTATGGTAGATGTCCTAGCTTATCGCAATAGAGCACGTTTTCTTTTCTTGTCCTTTTGGAAAATCTTTCGTCTTGGGCTTACCCCAATTAGTTGCCTTCTCTTTGTGCATGGCAAGATAAGGCTTTTTCACCACCATCAGCTCCCTCTCTGTGATACTTTTTCTCCTTGGTTTCTTCCTGCAAAAGCAGTAGCCCCCACTCCTCGATGTGAGTGCCTTGGCTCAACGTATTGTTGTCATGGGAGTGACCAATCCTCTGAAGCTTGTGGGAAGCATGTTAAGTACTTGTAGCTACTAGCTTGTATCCAACTTCTAACCAACTGATGCTAGTTGCTCCCTAATTAACTTCACTTTTGTGAGATAATCATGCACAAGTTCTCCTTCCTCCTCCTCATAGTGAATAGCGATAGGATCCTCCTTTGATGCCTAAGCTTCGTCCTTTGATTACCTGATAGGTCTTCACCCTCCACTCTCCTAGCTGAGAGAACTCTATGAGAACTAAAGAACCCAATGCATACAATTGAATATTGCACAATGTGTGATGTTCGCCTCTTGTTGTTGCCTGCCATTCTAGCAAGTTAGACACTTGTCTAGAATGCCCTCCAATCACCTTTGTATATTTTCTGTAAGAAATCCTAGATTTACTATATTTAGAAATGTGCTAAGGAACAGAAAGGAGACTGAAATAGCAGAGAACAAGGAATAATTGTATTGCTTGAGTGTCTGTAGCATCTGTAGTGTCATCCATACAATTGGGCCTCTCTTATATAGAGAGTGAAGAGTCACACATGAAAAGGTGTGTACTCCAAAGTGTATGTGCATGAAGAGGTGTGTACCCCTTGTGAAGGGTGTGACCCTTGATAAGAGGGTACATTACAATAGAACTGTCTCTTCAATAGAATGTCTCTTGTGAAGGGTTGTGCCTTATAGGAAGTGTCCCGTCGAAAGGGCATACCCTTCCACAAGTGTCCATTCATCAAACCATCCATAAGTCTAAGGTATAGAGAAAGGAATACGTCACAGATCGTGACATCCCCTCCCACTCAAAATAAGACCCTGGTAAATTTTGAAAATACTGCTGTAAAATGTCAGGGTACTGCTGTAAATCTTCATCAGATTGCCAAGTAGCGTCGGAGTTGTCCAGATCTCGCCAAAGAACAAGGAATTCTGTGATAAGTCGATGTTGAGTCTCTTGCTGTCGATGGTCCAAAATACACTCAGGAATAAGGAGAACATAATTGTCTTCGATTTCTGGGACATAATCACCTGCAGGAGGAACTGCTTCATCGCGTGGAATGTACGTCTTTAGCCAAGAAATATGAAACGTCGGATGGATTGTACCCCATGATGGTGGTAATTCCAATTTGTAACTTAAAGGTGAATTTTTCTTGACGATCTGGAAAGGGCCATAGTATCTTGGTCGCAACTTAGGAAACACAGACTTAACCGTCTTATAGCGATGTGGGGCTACAAATAATAGCACCATGTCACCAGTGTCAAATTCCAGGTGACGTCTATGTTTGTTGGCAGACCGTTGACACCGCTCTTGCGCTTTTCGCATATGATCCCTGACTTGGAGTAGAATGTCTTGCATTTCTTGAACCAGTTGATCAGCTAGGGCCACTCGATGTTGAAGTACAAAATTTGTTGGTACAATCGGAGTGTGTCCATAAGCTGCTTGGAATGGAGTCATGCTGATGGCACTATGGAAAGAGTTATTATAAGCAAACTCAAGGAGTGGTAGATACTCTTTCCAAGCTGCTAGGCGTGACTGGATATAATGTCGAAGCATTTCTTCCAGAACTTGGTTGACTCTTTCAGTCTGGCCATCTGATTAAGGGTGGTAGGCTGAACTGAACAGTAGAGTTGTACCCAAAGATTCGAACAATGAAATCCAAAAGTGACTGGTAAACTTAGGATCTCTGTCATAATATTCTTGGGCAATCCATGGTGTCGGAAGATGTGTTGTATGAAGAGTTTGGCTATGTCCGGAGCCTGTGCACTGCTTTTGCAAGCAACAAAGTGTGCCATTTTGGACAATCGATCAACAATTACCATAATCTGAGTGTTACCTCTGGAGGATCGTGGTAGTGTTGTAATGAAATCCATGGAAATACTTTCCCACCTTCCAGTTGGAACTGGAAGAGGCTGAAGAAGTCCAGCTGGAAGTCGTTGGCTTGCTTTCATTTGTTGACAAGATAAGCAAGATGTAACCATTTTGATGGCGTCGCTTTTCATCTGAGGCCAGTAGTATGTTGCACTGAGTAACCTATAAGTCTTGTTGATGCCTGGATGGGCAGCATAAGGAACTACATGATGCTCTTTTAACAAACGACGTCGAACATCCTTGTCATGTGGTACACAGAGGCGATCTTGATAGTACAGAAGGTCGTCCGTATAAGAATAGGATGAGAAAATCTTCTGTTCGGAAGTCGAAGGTTGATCTTTTGAAAGAACTTGTACTGTTGTGCCGAAGTTTTTATCATTGAAATACTTCCCTTTGAATGAATTTGGAACATCCACAGATAATGTAGAGATTACCGTAGCTGATGCTCGAGTTAACCTGCTGAGAGCATCTGCAACTACATTGCGTAGTCCTGGAATATACTCAATGGTCATGTGAAAGTTGGCCAGAAACTCAACCCAGTGTGCTTGTCGAGCGTTCATGACTGGCTGAGTAAAGATATACTTTAGAGAGTGATGGTCTGTCTTGACCACCGAGTCGGCTCCCATGAGATAATGTTTCCAAGAGCGATAAGCATGTACAACGGCAAGAAACTCCTTATCATAAATCGGGTATCGGGTTTGGATATCGGAATGTTTATGGCTGTCAAAAGCAATAACTCTGCCTTCTTGCATCAAGACTGCTCCTGTAGCGATGTCAGAAGCGTCGGTCATGACCTCAAATGGTAGGTTTGGGTCAGCAATAGCCATAACTGGTGTGGTAGTGAGTGCTTGCTTGAGTTGTTGGAAACTATACTCTGTTTCGGGAAGCCATTGAAAAATTGCTGTGCTTTTCAATAATTCGGACATAGGAGCTGCGATTTCGGAAAACTGATAGACCTTTGTATGGTAGAAGTTTGCCAATCCGAGAAAAGAGCGGACATCATGAACATTCTTAGGAGTAGGCCAGTTTTGGATTACCTCGACCTTCTTGGGATCCACAGAGATGCCTTGAGCTGCAATAACATGTCCCAAATATTCGAGTTGGGTCTTGAAGAACTCACTCTTCTCAATGTTGATGTAGAGAGAATTTGCGCGCAGAACTTCAAAAACTTGGTAAAGATGTTGTTTGTGCTCGTGTAGGGATTTGCTGAAAATGAGGATGTCATCGAGGTAAACGATGACGAACTTATCGAGAAAAGGCATGAAGATGTCATTCATTAGTGTCATGAATGTGGCCGGGGCATTGTTTAACCCAAAAGGCATGACCAAACATTCATAGTGTCCATACTTTGTTCGAAAAGCTGTCTTGTACTCATCGCCTTCTCGTATGCGACATTGATGATAACCTGAACGAAGATCAATCTTTGAGAATTGTGTTGCGTGTAGAAGTTGATCGAAGAGGTCATCGATGCGAGGCAATGGATACTTGTTTTTGAGAGTGAGCTTGTTGAGGGCTCGTCAGTCGATGCAGAGGCGCATTGACTTATTCTTTTTTTCCACAAGTAGTACAGGAGATCCGAAAGGGCTGCGACTAGGTCGAATGTGACCTTTGTCGAGTAGTTCGGTCACCTGTCTTTGGATTTCTTCATTTTGAGTGTAAGAAACCCGATAAGGAGGTTTCGACGGTGGATTACTGCCGGGAATAAGTTTGATTGGGTGATCCACTGGTCGTCGAGGTGGTAATTGCTTTGGCAATTCATGTGGAAAAATATCCAGGTAGGGCTGGAAAAAAGGTTGGTTGAGGTTTTCAGGAGGATCCTTTGTTGGTGTCTCCTCTACTGTCGTAACCAACAGAAGTGAAGTCTTTATTGACGTTTACGAACCCACTTCTTTACTTGTAGGGCAGAGGCAAGTGGGGTTGAAGGAGAGTCCCTAGAACCAGTTAGCTCAATAAGTTTTCCCTGGTGGACAAACTGGATAGTATGGCTGTGAAAACTGATTGATGGATCATAGTCGTAGAGCCACTGTTGTCCAAGTATGACATCGTACCGAGAAAGAGGCATGATGTCGAAATTCAACTTGTTCGTATAATGTTGGATGCGAAAAGACAAGTTTTTGATCCTCGTGTTGCACAAGAAGGTAGTTCCATTTGCGAGTTCAATCTGATAGTCCATGGGACTAGGACTAGTGGTCAACCGAAGTTTGTGAACCATAGAACTAGCTAGGAAGTTATGAGAGCAGCCACTGTCGATGAGGATAGTGACCGTTGTTCCATGAATCAATCCTTGAAGACAAAGTACTTGAGTGGCGAGGGAAGGTTCGGGGTTGTTGACAAGGCTCATGTGGATGGTATTAGCCATTCGAACAGCTTTGCCTTTCTTGTCTTGTGCTGGGGTAGCATCTTTTGTTTGGGAAGTGCTAGGTTCCATATTGGAATTTTGCTTTGGTCGCTTGGGACAATCGAACCATCTATGGTCGCCTGTACAGATGGTACAAAGTCCTTTTGTGCTGGAGTTGTTCGTCTTGTCAGTGGCCACACCTTTATGTTGGGGATGACGGTAATGACTTTGATTCACATCAACTCGTGATGTGTGGGAGATGGAGAGGCCATTGATGACTTTAGGCAGGGTTGGCGCTAAAAATTTTTACGCTCATTCTCTCCATCTCTTCCATGCACAATGTGCACGGATATCCTTCTAGCGGAAGATGAATCAGATCGGCGCTAGAAGGTGGGGGGCATTTCCTATAGGCAGGAGTGAAATTTGCTCTGATACCACTGTAAGAAATCCTAGATTTGCTATATTTAGAAATGTGCTAAGGAACAGAAAGGAGACTGAAATAGTAGAGAACAAGGAATAATTGTATTGCTTGAGTGTCTGTAGTATCTGTAGTGTCATCCATACAATTGGGCCTCTCTTATATAGAGAGTGAAGAGTCACACATGAAAAGGTGTGTACTCCAAAGTGTATGTGCATGAAGAGGTGTGTACCCCTTGTGAAGGGTGTGACCCTTGATGAGAGGGTACATTACAATAGAACTGTCTCTTCAATAGAATGTCTCTTGTGAAGGGTTGTGCCTTATAGGAAGTGTCCCGTCGAAAGGGCATACCCTTCCACAAGTGTCCATTCATCAAACCATCCATAAGTCTAAGGTATAGAGAAATGAATACGTCACAGAGCGTGACATTTTCCACAAAAATGCAACTGGCAATGTGCGAATGCTTATGATGGGCAGTGTCCCAGTTCTCTTGATGTCACTAAGCCTCATCCTCATCTCAGCTGTTGTTGATAGCATGACCTCACCTTTGTGATTGAGTGACTCCAGCTATTCAGCATTCCTTCCTTAGACTCTAGCCATCTTTCAATGTATGCATGAACATAGTGACTCCATCGTTCGTAAACTTCACCTCAGGGATGCTTGGAGCTACTATTACGTATAGCTTTTTCACGAGATTTGATGTCTGGTTCTGACTCTCTTTCTTGGACTACTAACTTGTTCTCCTCCGGAGTGCCGACAGAAACTCAGTACGAAGACTTTGTATAAATGGATGCTCAAGTGTGTGTGGGTGTGTGGATTTGTATGTGTGAGAGCATATTTTTATACTATGGTCTACACCCACTGTTGGGCGTTGATGACGTCAGTGGGGATGTCATAGTAGCTAGTCCCTGCTATGCATGATGGAGTTTATGGTTTTCAACCTTGTGAGTGACTATCATGAGATTGAAACTGCACTATGTTGTGTTTTTAGAGGATGAGTTTGGGAATGTTCCTGGATTCATCTAGGTATATTGGACTACTAACTTGTTCTCCTTTTGCTTGGCCTTCTTTTGGCTGCAACCTTGCACTAGATGTCCAGGTTTATCACAATAGAAGCACTTCTTCTTCTTGTCTTCCCCATCATCAGTGTTCCCATTCTCTGAAGATGCCCTTCACATGTGGTGTGCTGACAGAAACTCACGTCTGTATACATGGATACCCATGTTGTGTGTTGGGTGTGTGGATATGTGCCTATATGTGAGAGCGAATGTTTATACTAGGATCTACACCTATTGTTGGGAGCTGATGAGGTCAAAGGGGATGCCATTATGATTTTCAACCTTGTGGGTGACTTTCATGAGGTTAACGCTGCACTGTTTGTTTTGTTTTTGGAGATGAGTTTGGGCATGTTCATGGACTCTTCTGGAAATATATAATGTTGAACCGTTGCTTCTGATCTAGGGAGTAAAAGCTTATGCAAGGCATGCATATTTTGAAAGTATCATAGCAACTTGTTTGCCAAGGAGAGACGCCGGAGAGCAAGTGGACCATGGGTACTAGAGCACACAGATATATGTGCATCCATGAAGACTCCATTCGTTCCAAAGACTTATTCAAGAGCGTTGTTACTAGGCTCAAAAGCTTGTAGTCACTAAGAGAAGACATAAGGCTGTACAGGGGAATGTAGAGTAACAGCTGGTCTGTGAAACATCATCTTGGGGGAAACTCTCAACTTTCTGTCTTAATTTGAAAGTCACTTTGCTTGCATAAATGATGGTGATTGTCAACTACCCTTTCTGGTAGCCTGTCAACATGATGTAATAAATTGGAATCATGAACTCTTGTTTCTGACAAGCCCAATGGAAAGTCTTTTGTGTTGTGGATAAAACTAGAATCTGATGGTTGTAATCATTATGGAAAAGGAAGGCCTTTTTTATGAAGCTTGTTTGAGACATGGACTAAAACATAGGCTGAGTTTTTGTTTTACCTTCGATCATCTTACCTTGTTTGACTATTTTTGCCTCTGCCTTTGGGGTTTACAGTGTGCAGGTAAAGATATAATCATCTGATAAACTCTTCTGGAAGAGGAGTAGAGACAGTTAGATTATAGACAGTTGATTACAAAAACAGGTGTGGATGATAAACATCTCAATTCTTTTCCCACTTTACACTAGATTGATCGCAATACACTTAAAATTCAAGCATTCTGCAGGCAGATGCAGGCAGGTCAAGGTATTCCAATGCCGCCGTATGAGAACCATACAGGTTTGGCACAATCTCAAGGTGCTGTAGGAGTTGTTGGTGGGGCAGCAAAACCTCGTGTCCGTGCTCGTCGTGGTCAGGCAACTGATCCTCATAGTATCGCTGAGCGAGTAAGTGACATCCTTTTTAGCTTCATACATTTTCTGATGTGTTTTGTTATGGTCCTTGTTGCAATCACAGTCTTATCCTTGAGGGTTTGTTTCTGTCTGTAGCTCCGCCGTGAGAGGATAGCCGAAAGAATGAAGGCACTGCAAGAATTAGTTCCTAACTCTAACAAGGTAAACACTAGTGAAGGGCCTATTGTAACATTGGATGCATCTTCTGATTGGCTTTTGGTCTGATGCTGTTTTAGGGTTTGGAATGTAGACAAGTCGAGAAGAATGTGTTTTGTGTTGTGTTTTTAGAGGATGAGTTTGGGAATGTTCCTGGATTCATCTAGGTATATGCTGCTGCCGTATTAGCGGACATGCAAATTTCACCTTGTGAAGTTTTCATCCGAGTTGCGGCCTGCTGGTATTGCTATAATTCTTTCTATCTTAAATGGTGTGTTGCCCTACCAGATAGATTTATATTTAGATGCTCGTTTGGGAGAGACTAAAGTGAAATCATTTAGACTTCACAAGCAGTTGTAGCTTGAATGAAGAGATTTGGACTACTTTTTTATTAGCCTTCTCCTTTAGTGCTAGCCTTCATCATGGCTGAGTTTGCCCTTCACCTTCGGAGTGCTGACAAAAACTCAGTACGAAGACTTTGTATAAATGGATGCTCAAGTATGTGTGGGTGTGTGGATTTGTATGTGTGAGAGCATACTTTTATACTATGGTCTACACCGACTGTTGGGCGCTGATGACGTCAGTGGGGATGTCATAGTAGCTAGTCCCTGCTATGCATGATGGAGTTGCAATTTCTTGCAAGAACATTGGGGCTTTGGAATAGCCTTGAGGCTTTTGGGTTTTTAGGTCCTTTTTAGGGTATCACATTTGCTATGGCTGGGAACAATCAAGATTTATTTGGAGTTCTTTGTGAAGATGATAAGTTGGATGGCACCAACTATCCGATGTGGTCTTATCTCATGAAACATATTCTAGTGGCAAAGCATTTGTGGAATATGCGCTGGATCTGCTTCATGGGCCGTGTGTTCCATTCAAGTCATTGAGAACATTGATGACGCGTTCATCAATACAGTCTTCAAGATGGGATGCAAGAGATGCAAATGCACATTCATGCATTGCCTTATCATGCAAGAGAATCATTATTCCACACATTCGGCCTTGCAGGACAGCAAAGGATGCTTGGGATAAATTGGCTTCTCTCTATTAGATTCGCAATGAAGCTCGTGTTGCATATTTGAGAAGGCAATTACAGGAAGTCAGTATGAATGAAGGTGACTCTATGGATGCATACCTAACAAAGGTCAAGGACCTCATGGAACAGCTTGCCAACATTGATGAGGTGGTGCCAAATTCACAGCTTGTCAGGATCACATTGAATGGACTATCAGATAGATATGAAGGGTTTGCTACAACCCTTCGATTAGTGGCCATGGGTAATCCAGACCACTATTCTTTTGATCAGCTAGTTACTTTGCTTTTGCAGGAAGAGCAAAGTAGAGCTAATAGACAAGCCATTATTTCTGATCATGCATTTGCTTCACAGCAGACAGGAAGAGGCAAGGCTTCCAAGCCTATGGGCAAGCCAAAATCTGCGCATAGCAGCTGCAATTCCTCCCATGAATCTAAAAATACAGAAGATAAGTCAAAGAAGAAAAGATGCAACTATTGTTGCAAGCCTGGACATGACATTTCAGAATGCAGGAAGCGCATTGCTTCGGAGAAAAAGAAAGCAGGATTGACAGTTAATGCCTCACATGCTATTGAATCCCATGAGCCAGAAGATGCTTCACGTGCACATGCTCTTCAGGATGATTGGGCATGGGCTGTCCATTGCTCATTTGATCCCTCCAAAGCTGATGCATTCTTTACTGCTAATGATGCTCAGTCAATAATCTGCCACTACCTCATGCTGATTTGCAGGTTTCTCTTCCGGCACAAAATGATCCCACTATTCATGATGCAGTCATAGCTGTCAATAGACAGCAAAGGCAAGTTCCCAGATGGCTTCTTGATACACTGAGGGACAACAAACAAGATCAGCCTTTTGCTGCCCGGACAAGATCAGGGAATAGACAGCATGGTCACTTTCTTGAGTTTGCACTCCTTGCTACAGCTTGCAATGAAGAGCCTTTGTGCCATAAAGATGCTTTTGACAGCAAAGAGTGGATGGATGCAATGAGAGCTGAGTTACATTCCATTGCTAAAAATGACACATGGGAATTAGAAGATCTCCCTCCAGGCAAGCATGCCATTGGAACCAGGTGGGTCTACAATTAAAAAGGAAATCTGATGGCAGCATAGATCGATACAAAGCCCGTTTTGTTGCAAAAGGGTATGCATAACAACAAGGCATTGACTTTGAGGAGATATTTGCTACCACATCGAGGATTACTACCATTAGATGTGTCATTGCCATTGCAGCCCATCATCATTGGCAAGTGCACCAACTTGACATTAAGACTGCTTTTCTTCATGGGGATCTGCAGGAAGAAGTCTATGTCACAACCTCCTGGCTTTGAGGTTGTTAATTCTGAAAATAAGGTATGCTGGCTTAGAAAAGCCCTTGATGGTTTGAAGCAGGCACCCAGGGCATGGTATGCCAAAATTCATGCACACTTACTATCCCTTGGTTTTCAGAATAGTCCCTCAGAACCCACTCTTTATGTCCGCGGGAGTGGATCTGATTTTTTAGTGCTGATTTTATATGTGGATGATATGCTCATCACGGGCCCAGATACTCAGCAAATTGCAGCTTTCAAGGCTGATTTGTAGCAGATTTTTGACATGTCAGACATGGGACAGCTTCATTATTATTTGGGCATTCAATTTGCTCATGTTGAGGGGGGTATCATGATGTCTCAGTCCAAGTATATTGGACAGCTCCTTGATCGTTTTCAGTTTGAGGATTGCAAGCCAATCTCTACTCTGGTGGATCTTGGCTTCAAATTCTCAGCTCATGATGGGAGCCCACCATGTGATATCACTCTTTATCAGCAGGCTGTTGGATGCCTTATTTATTTATGTCACACCAGATTTGACTTGCAGTATGCAGTATCTCAGCTCAGTAGATTCATGCACATGCCCAGTTCACAGCATTGGTAGGCAGTGAAGAGAGTCTTCAGATATCTCAGAGGCACTCAGGATTTAGCCCTCTTCTATGGTGATTAGGGTTCACTTACCATGCATCCTTACACGGATAGTGATTGGGCAGGATGTTCCGACACCAGAGTGTCACATACTGGCAATTGTTTTTTGCTTGGCAATTCATGTATCTCTTGGCTCAGCAAGAAGCAACCAACAGTTGCCACATCTAGCTGTGAGGCTGAGTACAGGGCAACTTTCACCGCTACAGTAGAGTTTGTTTGGCTTCGGCAGTTACTTACAGATCTTGGTATTTGCCAGACATCCTCCACTATTGTCTACACTGACAGCCAGAGTGCTTTGGCCATTGCGCGTATCTCAGTGTTTCATGCGCGTACCAAGCATATTGAAGTTCACTATCATTATGTTCGGGAGCGGTTGTCAGTAGGAGACATAGAGTTGTCCTATCTTCCCACAGAGGACAACATAGCAGATATGTTTACAAAGGCACTTCCTCGTCCCAAGTTCAAGGTCTTTCGACAGGCTTTACACTTGGTTCCCTTTGTTACATGATTTGACATCCCTTGTACATTCATAGGTGGCTATATCCTTTTGGATGAACATGTGCCACCATGACAAAAAAATATCATGTATTGTGAGACGTTTCCAGAGTACTTCAGCCCATCCCATGGAGGGGGGTTTGTAGGCCATCCTCTGGTGGTTCTAGAGATGCCCTATAGGCCATGGTATGAGCCTTGTAGGCATAAATAAAGACACTTATAGTGTTAGTGTCTTTTAGGCCACATAGGACGCTTACTCCTGTAGGCCATGGTATGAGCCTTGTAGGCATAAATAAAGACACTTATAGTGTTAGTGTCTTTTAGGCCACATAGGACACTTAGTTCTATGTGACACCTAGGACACTTAGACCTAGGTCTAGGTACTTGTACCTTGTACTCCTTTGTTTTTTATTATTCAACTTTGACGTGACGGCTAAGGCGTTTATCATCGACTCTTTTGCTACGTGCACTCTCTCTCTCTCCTAAGCGATCCTACAATGTCATAGTAGCTAGTCCTTGCTATGCGTGATGGAGTTTATGGTTTTCAATCTTATGAGTGACTCTCGTGAGATTGAAACTGCACTTTGTTGTGTTTTTAGAAGATGAGTTTGGGAATGTTCCTGGATTCATCTAGGTATATGCTTCTGCCGTATTAGCGGACATGCAAATTTCACCTTGTGAAGTTTTTGTCCAAGTTGCGGTCTGCTGGTATTGCGATAATTCTTTCTACCTTAAATGGTGCGTTGCCCTACCAGCTAGATTTATATTTAGATGCTGGTTTGGGAGAGACTAAAATGAAATCGTTTAGACTTCACAAGTAGTTGTAGCTTGAATGAAGAGATTTGGACTACTTTTTGATTAGCCTTCTCCTTTAGTGCTAGCCTTCATCATGGCTGAGTTTGCCCTTCACCTTCGGAGTGCCAATAGAAACTCAGTATGAAGACTTTGTATAAATGGATGCTCAAGTATGTGTGGGTGTGTGGATTTGTATGTGTGAGAGCATACTTTTATACTATGGTCTACATCCACTCTTGGGCGCTGATGACATCAGTGGGGATGTCATAGTAGCTAGTCCTTGCTAGGTGTGATGGAGTTCATGGTTTTCAATCTTACGAGTGACTCTCGTGAGATTGAAATTGCACTATGTTGTGTTTTTAGAGGATGAGTTTGGGAATGTTTCTGGATTCATCTAGGTATATGCTTTTGCGGTATTAGCAGACATGCAAATTTTACCTTGTAAAGTCTTTGTCCAAGTTGCGGCCTGTTGGTATTGCGATAATTCTTTCTATCTTAAATGGTGCGTTGCCCTACCAGCTAGATTTATATTTAGATGCTCGTTTGGGAGAGACTAAAATGAAATTGTTTAGACTTCACAAGCAGTTGTAGTTTGAATGAAGAGATTTGGACTACTTTTTGATTAGCCTTCTCCTTTAGTGCTAGCCTTTATCATGGCTGAGTTTGCCCTTTACCTCCGGAGTGCCGAGAGAAACTCAGTACGAAGACTTTGTATAAATGGATGCTCAAGTATGTGTGGGTGTGTGGATTTGTATGTGTGAGAGCATACTTTTATACTATGGTCTACACCCACTGTTGGGCGCTGATGACGTTAGTGGGAATGTCATAGTAGCTAGTCCCTGCTATGCGTGATGGAGTTTATGGTTATCAATCTTATGAGTGACTCTCGTGAGATTGAAACTGCACTATTTTGTGTTTTTAGAGGATGAGTTTGGGAATGTTCCTGGATTCATCTAGGTATATGCTTCTGCCGTATTAACAGACATGCAAATTTCACCTTGTGAAGTTTTCGTCCAAGTTGCGGCCTGCTAGTATTACGATAATTCTTTCTATCTTAAATGGTGCGTTGCCCTACCAGCTAGATTTATATTTAGATGCTCGTTTGGGAGAGACTAAAATGAAATTGTTTAGACTTCACAAGCAGTTGTAGCTTGAATAAAGAGATTTGGACTACTTTTTGATTAGCCTTCTCCTTTAGTGCTAGCCTTCATCATGGCTGAGTTTGCCCTTCACCTCCGGAGTGCCGACAGAAACTCAGTATGAAGACTTTGTATAAATGGATGCTTAAGTATGTGTGGGTGTGTGGATTTGTATGTGTGAGAGCATACTTTTATACTATGGTCTACACCCATTGTTGGGCGCTGATGACGTCAGTGGGGATGTCATAGTAGCTAGTCCCTGCTATGCGTGATGGAGTTTATGGTTTTCAATCTTATGAGTGACTCTCGTGAGATTGAAACTGGATTATGTTGTGTTTTTAGAGGATGAGTTTGGGAATGTTCCTAGATTCATCTAGGTATATGTGTTTTGTTTGTGTCTAGGATGCTTTGTTTGGTAACAAACTTGGTATTTCCCGCAATATATATCGTTCTGAGGAATATATATTTATGAAAATGAAAGTATTATGGGAAGGATCGTACAACTTAAGCTTGAGAACAGAAAACACCACACTCTTCTTTTATGGTCTCTGGTGAGAAACCTATGTGTCTAGGTGCATCTGGTGTGACAATTTTTCTTGTTCCTGCTGAGTCCGTTTGTGTTTGAGGACTTTTAAAAGGTAGGTTTCGAAGGCTTTGTTGCTCCCTTGGTGGATGGAATTCCAAAAACTTCCATGGCGGGGTGACAAGATTTTGATTATCTTTCCCTTATGTGAGGCCATGCGGACAATTTTAGGCATGTTTTTCTTTTTCCACACCTTCTTGGTTACATATTTGGAAGGTCGGCCTTCCCAAGTGGTACCATCCTATCTTTTCGTTATATGTAAGAGGTGGTGGGTTTGAGAGAGAGGATGATGATGTGTAGCATGCGGGGACTTACTGTGCGGAAGCTAACTGAATGTGCGTACACAAACGGAAGTAAATAGAGAAGTCAAGCATGAAGGACACCAGATGTCTTCCTAACTATTGTATACTGCCTTATTTATGATATATAAATGCTTGGTAAAAATGCCCTAACTACTGACTGTACATGACTGCAAAATGGATATGAAATTGTATCATGCGTCTACTGCTGATGCGGATACTGAGCCGGAAACCGTTGGCTGAATGCGGGGGTGGATTCCAGAACTGCCTTGGAATGATTGTTGTAATGTCTGCCTGGAATGAGGGACTGAGGACTCTTTAAATAGGGCTGGAACTGGCCCATTGGTTGGCAGCTTTGACTGACCAGACCAGTTTGGTTGAACGACTTGCTTGATCGGGTCAAATGACCTGACCTGGTCAGCCGTTTGTGCCGACTTTGGGTGGCCCAGTTGGCCTGCAAATACTCTGCTGGAATCGCCCCAAAAAGAGCTGGAAAAGCTACATCTGGATGCTGCGAGATGCTGATTGTGTAGCTAGGTGTCACTACTGCCTGTGCCTGGCACTAGTGTACATGACATTTTCGTCTAGTGAACTGTGGCTAGGTGGATATTTTGCAATTCTTCGCCATGGCAACTCGAAGTGCTCCGCCGTCGCCTATGACTTTGGGCGTTGGGAATGGACCCACGTAGCTCATGCTTGACTTGTCCCTAGAATAGGGCTCACAATGGGGTGATGGCATACAACAAAATATCCTGGGTCTGAACGTGTGTCATAATACACCCTAGTGAAGGGATGCATGTGGCATTCTCTCCTGCTTGAATTTTGGATGGTGGTAGACGCTGAGGGATTGAATGAAATTGCCAAGCTAAATTGTGACCACTAATTGTGGCTCGAAACTTGATTGTTCTCCCAAAGAAATGGGGAATAATAGTTCAGCACTGGTACTGAGCTGGCATTGCTCCAAAAAGTTGAGGAGCGAATGCTTTGCTATGATAATACGGCGGCTCAATAAAAACTCTTGAGAACCAGTATTGCAGCAAAGATTAGAAGCCAAATTGCTTGTGTCCAATCATCCCATGTTGGAGTGATAACTACTGAGGGTAAAAGCTCTGCCACCTTCTTAGAATGTTGGAACTATGGATGTCTCCCTGAGAAATTGAGAGAGAGAGATGGAACTACGGATGCCTCCCATAGGAGCTAAGAGGTATACTGTTCGGGAGATGCGACCTTCACCCCGCCCACTGCTGCCCTCGCCCCGCGCGCTGCCTAGGCTCCGCCCTGCCACTCCCACCCTTCTCTCCCCGCGCCCTCCCCTCGCACCTTGGTTGCCGCCCTGCTTGCCTTGCTGCGAGCCCCCTCCGCTGGCTGAGTGCTCCCCCCTGCTGACTGGCTGCCCCCCTGCTCCGGTCCAGCCGTGAGCCTCTCCAGGATGGCGCATCCCCAGCCTTGGCCTGCTTGTTGGTGGCTTCCTTCCTGTGGCAGTGTGGTCTTCCAGGCTGGTCTTTTGCACCCTTCTCCCTCTCCGTGGAGTAGAACGCGTCTGGGTTGGGGGTGTTCGGGCTTTTGGAGGTGTCGAGCCACTTGTGGCATGGGGCCTTGCACTTCTTCGGAGGGGAGTATCTTCGGCTTCAGGTGTCTCCCTTGCCCTGGCGGTCCTCCACATTTGCACCTTCACAACAGCAGTAGGTTCATCTTTCAGGAAGCGTCTCTCCCTTCCCGATGGCATTTCTTTGGCGGGAGGAGGTTTGCCCTGCACTCTCATGCTCTTCCGGAGTTGGAGTTCTCCTCGCAGCTTTGCCCTGGCGACATCGGCCATGGCCATCCCCCAGCAGTCCAGTTCGTCCCTCCCCGTGGTGGTGGTTGTGCTGCCCTCGTCCCATCAGCATCTCCTGGCCGCGAGTGGTGCACTGGAGCTGGAAATACCTGGCCCTTGGACAACAACCCAGAGGGGTCGCGTCGGCTGGTGGCCTCGTTGCTTGGGTCTCCAAGCTTCTCAAGACTCAGAGTTTTTCTCGAAGATTCTTTTCCCACAGGGCGGCGGCCCTCGACTCCTTCCTCAGGGATCCCTTCTCCTTTGGCTCTACTTCTTCTTGTCGTACCTGGAGGCTCCCCATGTGGGTTGAGGCCTGCAGGTGCGTGGAGCGGGCTACTGGAGTGCGGACTCGCCCCCCGTCAGGTGGTGGTTGCTCATGCTGGCAGGTCTCTTCCTATTGGCACCCTCGGGCGGGCACGATGGACGGGAGCTCAGCGGAGGAGGGATCCATACATGCTTGGATTACGATTACGAGTATCTCCAGGATTCACTTCATCAGGGATTATTGGTCGGCCTCGATTGTTTGGATGTTGACTCAGAGGAGTCATATCAGTTGATGGTTCACTGTCTCGAAGACTTTCTAGTACTTCCAGGATTCACTTCATCAGGGATCCGTAGCTTTTTTGGTTTCGCGGTTTACTGGTTTTCAGAAGACCCAGACTAGGGCTTTTTGTTTTGACAGCATTTTGCAACAGTTTTTGCTTAGCCCTGTGTGGCTTGTAGTTTTAGGTGGGAGTTATCCCTGTGCTCCAGCATTGCTGTTGAGTCTCTTGTATTCCTTGTCTCGAAGTAATATAATTAGCCCTTCTTTTTTTCAAAAAAAAAAAAGGAGCTAAGAGGTGATTGGCACTGTAGAGCACAGTTCCAATGGATAGACTGTAGTGGATGTTGCCTAAAGGACCGGAGGAGCTGCTGAGCACCTCTCTGATGAAGACATTGAGAGAGAGATGGAACTACGGATGCCTCCCACAGGAGCTAAGAGGCGATTGGCACTGTAGAGCACACTTCCAATGAATAGACTGTAATGGATGTTGCCTAAAGGACCGGAGTAGTTGCTGAGAACCCCTCTGGATGCCTCCCTAAGGGACTGTGAGATGTTTGAAATTGTTGAGAACACCTCGAATGAAGTAGTTGAACTAGATGCAGCTTGAAATAACTGAGAGGACCAGAGGAGCTGGTGAGCACCCCTTTGATGAAGACATTGAGAGAGAGATGGAACTACGGATGCCTCCCACAAGAGCTAAGAGGTGATTGGCACTATAGAGCACACTTCCAATGAATAGACTGTAATGGATGTTGCCTAAAGGACCGGAGTAGGCGCTGAGAACCCCTCTGGATGCCTCCCTAAGGGACTGTGAGATGTTTGAAATTGTTGAGAACACCTCGAATGAAGTAGTTGAACTAGATGCAGCTTGAAATAACTAAGAGGGATGGAATAGATGCTCCTCAAAAAAATGAAGAACTATATATAATTGGGGATGCCTCGTAGGAATGGCGAGAAGATCAAGACTGATGAGCACACCTCCGATGTATCGATCAAGATGTTGCCAACCCCAAGGGAATTGACGGTGTGGACATTGGTCGCTGTTACTGCTGGCTCACGTTCTGATGAAGAGGAAATTGTATCACTAACTACACGGAGTGAAGGACACACTAATGGTAATGTGTCATCAACCTCTCTACTGAATGATACTACAATTGCCGCCTCCCTAAAGAAGTCAGGAAAGGGAACCATGGAGGAAACTGCATGACTATCCTCACTGAAGGATATGACAATGCTGAGGGATCGTCAAACTCTCTAATGCAGCCAAGCCGATTGTTATGTCCCTCCTGAGCTGAGGAAAGGGAACTGTGGAGGGAATTGCATGATTATCCTCATTGACTATCGAGGAATTGTCAACCTCTGTGCTGCTGATAGCTACATGTGCTAGTTCTTTTGTGAGGTTCTTAGGCCTGAAACTGGTTGGCGGACTTCTGAGACACCCCCTTTCGCTATGTTTCAAGGCCAGTTGGACTGGAAACTAAGACCACTAGTCTTGAAAACTTTTGATGAGAAGGTGAAATGTTAGCCTTGCTAATTGAAACTGATGTGGCCAATTGAGCTCCATGGTTGGAAGACCTATAGGAACTGCATGTAACTGATGTGAAGAGTCCTGATGGGTGGTAGACCCATCACGACTGGATCTTGCAAGTGGGGTTTCCTCTTCTGAGGAAGCCCCAAGAGAACTAACTGTGGGAATTGGATAACCCCTTCGGGTTGTGGACCCAAGTATGTGTGGGTGTGTGGATTTGTATGTGTGAGAGCATACTTTTATACTATGGTCTACACCCACTGTTGGGCGCTGATGACGTCAGTGGGGATGTCATAGTAGCTAGTCCCTGCTATGCGTGATGGAGTTTATGGTTTTTAATCTCGTGAGATTGAAACTGCACTATGTTGTGTTTTTAGAGGATGAGTTTGGGAATGTTCCTGGATTCATCTAGGTATATGTTCTTCTACTGCAATTACTGATGAGATGTCTCCAAGGATAGAAGACCCATCAAGAATGACTGAAATTGTATGTTCCCTTGATAAAATTGATGCAGCTGAATGAGCTCCCTGAGTGGAAGACGCATAGGAACCAGCTGGATATGATGAAAATGCTGGAAGAACCATATGAAGTAACTACAAAAGATTGGATAATTCCCTTGGGAGGGAGCTTCAGGAGAAGGAAATGCGGAAACTAGGTGATTCCCATGGGTGGTAGACCCAAGAGGCTCAACATCTATGACTGCTGATTGAGCTGAGATATCCCTAGAGATGAAAGATGCCGGAGAGCTAAGTGGAGAAACTACAAGACCCCTTTGGGTGGGAGATTGAAGAAACTCCAATGAATGAACCGCGGCAGGGTAGTCCACTGAATTGTGCTATGAGATGGAAGATGCCTGAGCGGATGGAGGACTGTCTGTAGATTTAATTGTGCCTCTGAGGTGGAAGAGACTTGAGTGGATGATGAACTGTGACAGTGCTTGATCTGGACCTAGAGCTGCTCAGAAAGGAACCGATTGTGCTCAAGGAGACGATCCTACTCTCTGAACGTTCGCATGAGAGCTGCAATTGATTCATGATGGAAGATTGCTAGACCCATCAACTGCTGTGACAATGACTGCCATCGAAAAATTCCCCCCTCTGCCGCAAGGTGTAAATGCACACGTGTGAGGACGGGAGCGGACCTGGTGCGCCATGAAGGGAGGGAGAGTATGTTGCTTCCATCAGTTTGGGGTAGGGGCGAAATATGAAATTCGAAAATATCCCGACCATCCTCCCTCCTTTGTTGATAGGGACAAAATACAATATTCCGATTATGCTCCTTCCTTTGCCGATTGCATCCCTATTACCGTGCTTCGAAGACTTCCTTAGGCCTTTTTCAGATCCAAAGGAACCATGCTACTCTGATACCATAGCATGCGGGGACTTCATACATAATAGACGGAAGTAAATAGAGAACTCAATCATGAAGGACACCAGGGATCTTCCTAACTAATGTACGCTGCTTTATTTATTATATATAAATGCTGGTGAAAATGCCCTAACTACTGATTGTACATGACTGCAAAATGGATATGAAAGTGTATCATGTGGCTACTGTTGATGCGGATACTGAGCCGGAAAGTGCTGGCTGAATGCAGGGCTGCATGTTGAGGTTGGAAGCCAGAATTTCCCTGGAATGACTGTTGTAATGTCCGCCTGGAATGAGGGACTAAGGACCCTTTAAATAGATCTGGAACTGGCAGAGCGGCTGGCGGTTTTGATCGACCAGAGCAGTCTGGTTGAGTGACATGCTGGTCCGGTCAACCGACCTGCTTGGTCCGATCAAATGACCCGACTTGGTTAGTTCTTTGTGCCGACCTCGGGCAACCCAGCTGGCTTGCAGCTGGAATGTCCCCAAAAATAGGTGGAAAAGCTGCATCTAGATGTTGTGAGATGCTGAATGTGTAGCCAACTGTGTCTTGCACTGGTACACGTCACATGATGATCTTATTGGGGGCCGGATTGACTTATAAATGAAAAACAACATTACCAATGTAGCAAATGTGATAAATGATGTGAGACCCAGCTTAGTGGCTATTTCTCGTGACGTATGATGCGGTGGTAAGGAAGTAGACCATGATTGACACGCCCGATCGTGTACGATGCGTACCGTTCGATATTAGTGCGGTTCTAAACGAACCAAAAAATCTTGACGTTCGTTACGAAAAAAAGGAGACATATTAATTTAGAGTTTTAGAGTAGGTACTTGTACAAGTATTCTTGAAAGAACATTAAATGCTTAGAAGATATACATGACTTGATTCTTGAAACACAAACTTCTACATAGGTGCAAAAGAACCGAAGGTATATCATGATTCATGTCAACAGAACTGAAGATATATCATATATCATTACAAAAAGTAGCAAGTTGTGACTCTTGACATAAAGTAGTGACTCGATGGAGAGGGGAGCTTGATGGAGAGGGAGATGGAGATGGAGGGTGAGCTTGATGGAGAGGGAGAGGGAGAGGGAGATGGATAGGGGAGAGAGAGTTGGAGATTGAGCTTGTTGGAGAGGGAGATGGGGAGGGAGAGGGTGATGGAGAGGGAGATGGGGAGGGAGAGGGTGATGGAGAGGGAGATGGGCTGCTTAATGGAGAGGGAGATGGAGAGGGGAGAGAGCTTGGTGGAGAGTGAGAGGGAGGAGAGGGATTTATATGCAGGTTTGCAGGGGCAAAAAACGGCTACTTTTCAAAGCTGCAACGGCTTTTTTTTTGGGGGGGTGAGCCATTGTACGGCACTATACGGAACGTCCCGTATGTCGAATGTAGGCAACCATGAAGGAGACAACGGTGTCAAGCTTGTCTAGAATGTAAGGAATCTATCTCGTGTAGCTGAATATGCTGGGCGTGTTATTTAGTCTTGCTTGTTTATTTTTGCTTAGTCACCTGCTTCGTTTCTTCTTGTTTTCATTCTCTTTTGTTTATTTGACGTATTTTAGTAAGCACTAGGTTTGCCCAAGAGACTCTGCGGGTCTTTAGAAACCCAGTATAGCTGCTTATGCTTGGGCACTGATGACGACATAAGTGTTGCTTTGCTTGCTAAGTATGTCTTCCTTTTGTTTTTCTTAAAAGTTTTTGTTTACCTCTTTTTTCTTCTCTTTCATTTTCTCTTTTATTTTCTTTGTAGATTTTTGATCTTTAGAACAACAAAATTTCTAAATTTGTATGATTGGACTTATTCTAGTCTTACAAAGGTATATCCATTAATTATGTGATTACAAAGTAGATAACGTCATTTCTGTATATGGTCATATACCTCATGTGCCAATAGCTTATCTCACACCTCAAGTGATGTGGGCTTATGTGCATTGAAGGCAATGCTCCTTGGTTACTAGATCAAGCAAATATGGGCATCTTTTGTGTCCTCATTGCGGGTTGCCTTGTCGCTCAGCGGATATGGTTATCGTCCTTTAGGATTGTAACTAGTACACAGAGGATGAGCAGGGACTCCACTTGGGGGATGGTGGCCTGTCTCACGGAGGGAGGACACGCCTTCGCGATTGGCTTTGTCTCTCCAGCTTACAGGATATATGGACAGTAGGTCTCCTGGATTGAGATTCATGATGCAGTTCAACCCTCTTGCTCACGCCCACCACCTCTCCTGGAGGAGTGTGTGGGAGACAGTTTCCAGCATCACTACCTGGAACATCTGGGGCTCGATGCAGTTGAGTGATGGGAGGCCAGCCGATTTCTCCGATGGCTACTTTAGTAGCCATCTGGCAGGATATATTCTTCACGTTGTGCGCCATTTGGGAGCATGGTACTCCAGGCTCGAGAGCGACCGCTGAAAGGTGGGAGCGTTTCTGCCAAACATGGCCGGAAGGACTTCTACGCCCTTTCCGCAAAGGGTATTCGCTGGATATATAGACCACCACCTTGGTTGCTAGCTCCTGTTTCAGAATCTCTGTAGGCGGTGAGCCAAGAGATCCGAAAACAGATGGCTTTCTCTCAGCTGGCAACCTGTTTCTCTTTTGATTTGCATCGACGACAGATCCCTTTTGAAGCTTTTTGTATGGTTGTTTTCAAAGCATTAATAGACTTTGGCTTTTTCTGGAAAAAAAAAGTTGGCTGCTGCATGGTGGACATCATGGACTTCAGTGGAAAAGCATACCATTGTAGATTGTCTACTTTATAAAAGTAGTGTGTGTCATAGATGATAAAGAATTGAAGCTCCAGTTACTTTTTAAATGTCATGACAATCCAAATGCAAATTGAATAAAGCAGAGCGTCTGGAGTTAGGTGGCTTGCTTCATCCATTAGAGATCCCATCCTGTACCTTCTCACATATGAGCAGTAAGATTATGTTGGGGAGTCCACGAGAAACATGCTGTTTTGTTTCTGTAACTCTGGGAGATCATGAAAAAGGGGGGCAGGGGAATATGCGGGGAGCCGCAAGAAGCAATGGAAGAAGAAGAATTGTTGAGGGATTAGGAAGAATTCAGGGCATTCAGAATGTTCTAGGAAGCTGCCAGCTTGACCTTTAGGAAGCTGCCAACTGATAAAGCATTTCAGGTTGAAATGCAGAAACATAGACAGTCCCAGAAAGGGTGTTACATGTACCTTTTTAGTGTCAGTCTGTTCAGAACATTCTTTGAGTAACTATACTGTCAGGCTGAAGCTTTCAACCCAAAGAAACTTTTCTGCAGAGATGATGATCAGTCCCAAATGCAAGTGCCCCTTGTTTTCAGTTTTCTTGGCTTAGAATGCTGCATCAGTTATCTAGGCTACATTCTACGGCAATATAATGTTTGCCAGCTTGGGTGCTGCATTGATGCACAGTTTGCTGCATCAAATTAAAGGGATAACTGAGCTCATTCCAGCTGCATTACTTAACGTTTATTAATATTTCTGCTTGCATGTTGATGCAAATCTTTATTGCTGCTTGTTTCTTGATCCAAATCTCTTGGCATCCAATTAAAGAACTAATTGAGTCCATTTGAATTTTTGCAGACTGACAAGGCATCAATGCTTGATGAGATCATCGAGTATGTGAAATTTCTGCAACTACAAGTGAAGGTCAGAAAATTTGTATCTTCATCCATTTGTGTGTCCCCCCACAAACCCCGCCCACCCCCACCACCCTCTTTTTCCCTTTTTGCAGTTCTTCCTTTCTAGATATTGCATGATGCTCAAAAGAAAGTAGGAAAAGGGACACCTGCAGACTCCAGAAGTACTCTGCAAGCGACTTTCAAAAGTGAACTTATCTATTAGATTGGAGGCAGCAGGCTTGCGTGTCTCCTTTTTTAATTCTTCCTTTCTAGATATTGCATTATGCTCAAAAGAAAGTAGGAAAAGGGACATCTGCAGACTCCAAAGGCACTTTGCAAGCCACTTTCAAAAGTGAACTTATCCAGTAGATTTGAGGCAGGCTTCTTGGGCGCTGATGACGTCAATGGGATGTCACAGTAGCCAGTCCTTGCTATGCTTGATGGAGTTTATGGTTTTCAACCTTATGAATGACTATCTTGAGATTGAAACTGCACTATGTTGTGTTTTTAGAGGATGAGTTCGGGCATGTTTCTAGACTCACATAGGTATATGCTTCTGCCGTATTAGCAGACATGCAAATTTCACCTTGTGTGAAGTTTTCGTCCATGTTGTGGCCTGCTGGTTTTGCAATAATTCTTTTGTTGGGGTAAAGGCACATTGCCACCCTTTAAATGTTACGACCGCTATGACTGTCCTAAGACAGTCATAGGGTGAATACCTAATCCTAATAAAACCTTTGAGTTTGTGGTGTGGCTCAACGCATTCTTTACACACCCACACTCCCTAGTGTCTCTGTCTCCGACTGTTCCACTCCCCCCTTTCCCTCACAAGTGGTATCAGAGCCTACCTCCTCCCTCTCTCACTCCGGTCTACCCCTCCCTCTCCCCTCGGGCCTCGTGCCCTCTGTCAGCAGGCAGCACTGTAACTGCTCTCGAGTCTCAGCTGGAGCTGTGTAAAGGCTTCGGGCAGCATTCTATCGTGCGGCGGTTCTCCTTCAGCGCGGGCAGCAGCACGCGGTTCTTCAAGGGCAGCAGCGAGCTCTTCAGCTCACTAGCAAGTGACTATCGGCAGCTCCAAGGCGGGCGCAGCCAGCGCGCGCAGCGCGCAGCATCGGCCACGCGCAGCCAGGCCAGCTGCAGCCTGCAGCCAGGCTGCACAGGCAGCTGGTTGCGACCGCGACCAGCCGCGACAGGCAGCCGGCCGTGCAGCTGTTAGCTGCCGGGTCGTGTGACCAGCAGCAGCCGGCTGCACACAGGCAGCCGACCTCCATCAGCGGGCTGTGAACAGCCGCGCACAAACCGGCCACGCACAGATCTTACTGTTCAGCAGCGTCCTCGGGACGCGTGCACGTACAGGTACAGCTGTACCGGATGTACCCTCAGCCAAGGTTCGAGTGCAATTTTTTTTTGAGAATTTCGACAGTTTTTTTGGGGATCCGTGCCCTCGCAAGTACAGGGTACAGCAGGTACTCTGTGCAGGCACAGCAGGTACTTGCAGGTACAGCAGGCACAGAAAATTTTTTTTGGGGAAGAAGGAAAAGAGTGAAGAGCACTCTGCTCTTTTGCGTGGTACATGCAAGTACGCACAGGTACAAAGTACAACAAGGCTGTTTATGCATTTCCCGAGGATTACTCAGAGTAAAACTGTGTTTTTTTTGAGGTACAACAAATACTCTCATTGTCCCTCTTGCTAGGAGGTGACCGGGGCCACAGTGTGTGGTTGTTTGCACAGTTTTTGATGGGAGATCATATGCCTTGATTTTGCAGAGGGCTTTTATGCTTTTGCTGAGTGCAAATCTCAGTTTTTGGGTGACAATTTCATAGGGCTTTTGCCTGATAGTGAATGCAGTGTATGCCTTGGGGCAGTGTGGAGCCAGGGTGCCCACATTGGTCTCGTTTTCCGCAGTGTATCAGTGACATTTCTTTGCATGTCACATTTTGTGTACGGCACTTAGAAAATCTCAGTTGAGCCACGCTTGGCCAGGGCGCATCGAGTTTACTCGGTCCCTAACTATCCATCGTTGACAGTGCTCAAAAGATTTTCTTTTCGGTGTTTGTACGTTGGGATCTGTGTTGTCACTGTGCACACAGGCAGTTTATGCATTACATTGTCAGGTGAAAGTGCCAGGAGAGCGCTGAATTTTGTATGCTACCTCATTGTTGAGGGTGTTATCACTTGAGTTAGTGTTTGAGAACTTCAGATGCCTTTTATCCCCTTGGCAGAAGGGTGATTGGTTGGGATTTGTCCCATGCTTTGTTGCAGGTTTGTGACAGGCTGAGGTGTTTGGAGCTTTTTTCAGTGGACAAAACAGTGTATGCCAAGTGGTTTATGCATATAAAATCAGTGCAATACCTCATCTGAGGTGGGAGAAGTGTCCAGGACAGCAGTGTTTTGTGTTTCATCAGATGATGATGCACTGATAAAACACTTGTGGAACAGCTGCAGCAATTCTGTAGTTACTGGTTTATGCCTATTTGAGCACAGTTCAGTGGTCAGAAGGTACAGTGACTGGAGGGAAAATTTTCTGTTTTGCTGCAGGTTTTTTTTTGACAGTAAAAAAACAGCACTGTTGTGAGTGCTCCTGGCTCTTGATAGAGCAGGTTTTTCTGTGTAAACAGAATTTTTTATTGAGTCTTTTTTTGACTTACAGGGAGTTAGGCTACATCCTCTACTGATATGGCTTCAGGGGGAAGTGAATCCTCTATGCTGAACATTAAGAAATTGGAAGGGGCACACAATTATGCATTATGGGCAGAGCAGTGTTTGAATGTACTTCTGCTAAAGAAGATTTCTAAGCCCATAAGGTTGAAGGGTGTCCAGCCATCCGGAATGGCAGATGATGAGTGGGAGGAGCTTGATTTGTCCGCAAGGGCGTCAATCATGCTCACTCTCACTGATTCATTGGTTTTCAATGTTCAGGCAGAAAAGACCTCTTATGGCCTATGGCAGAGGCTTTTTTTTTTGCCGAAAAAACAGTGCTAATTATATTACTTCGAGAACAAGATACAAAAGGTCAGCTTGTAGCAGCTGGGCTGCGTTCACAAATCGGACACAGCCCTAAAAGGCAACAAAATAAATCACTCTCTCACGGCGGGATAAGGCGAGTGTGAATGAACAGCCATCGGGGTGGTGAGTAGCGCCACCGAAGGCCCTGCGAAGTCTGCTCGAAGAAGAGGCCTTGTGTGTCCCAAGCCCGGAGGAAGCGTCTCCGCTTCTCCCGACCGGACCGGGAATCTCCCTGAATCTGGTCCCACTGGCCTCTGAGGGTATGAATAATCTCGCTCCAAATATCAGTCATGATCTGGGCAGTCGATAAGGAGGTGCCACCGAGGATCTGCGCGCAACGCGAGGTCCAGATGTGCCACCCTGCGATGCTGCTAATAATCTCCCAGACTGGCTGCCTCTCCTGAACTCCTGTATCAGCCTCTGCTAGGTGCTGCGGGATACCCTCTAGCGGCCCCCATGTTCCCTGTGTGATAAAGAAAGTGGGGTCCTGCTGGCATGCCTCGAATAAGTGATGTAGACCAGGTGCGGTGCTGCACCAACAGAACGCGCCCCAAGTGATCAAACCTAGCTCCGGTGCTGCGTGAGTGAGAATCCCGAAAGTCCACCTCCACACTTCCTGGGCGCGAGTGCAGCTCCACAGGCAGTGTTTTGGTGACTCCTCAACCTCATGGCAGATCTGACAGCGTCCGTCTTGGCCTATCTGTCTCAACCAGCTCCCCACCGGAAGACCTTTGTGGGCGAGAAGCCACAGGAAGTAGGAGATCTTCCGCGGCCGCCAGCTCTCCCACAAGGCCTTCCAGAAGGCCTGCAAGAAGAATCTGGAAATACCTTGTGCATACCAGCTGGGCCGTTGGGTGGGGGGGCGGCTCTGCATCCTCCCAAGAACTCGCCTGCCCAAAGTGGTGCTGTAGGCAAAGAAGGAGGTCGGCCCCTGTCCTGTCACAATCTCTGGCCAACTCCACTCTCCTGGGTCCCAATCAAGCTCTGACAAGGCCCGCCCCTCCCAGAGCCAGAGTCGCCAAAGCTGCATCTGATCTTGCTCAATGCTAGGATCGGTACGCCAGACCTTCTCGAAAAGGCCTACGACTCGAACCCTCTGCCATGGGAGTAGGGGGTCGATGAGTGCATCCTCTCTCCTGAGTCGTCCATCCCCCATAACCGCGAAGAAGGAAATAGAGGAGTCGTCCATACGTCCTATGACCACCAGTGGGATGCCATGGGGGGTGAACTGTCCCAGCTAACGGTCGTCACCAGGCATGAGGATCTGAGGCTCAAGTGGAACCAACCAATTAGCTGGGATCGCGCCGTCGATCTCCGTGCGTCTCGCCTGGGCTCCACGTGCACCTCCAGCTGCGTCTGCGAGATCAGCCGTCTCCAAATGTCTGTACGTGTCCCTCCAAACTCGAAGGGACCGGGTTGGCCCCCTCATCCAGCCATCCCATTTGATATGTGATCTCTCCCCCAACTGAAGGCCCTCGGCATCTCTGACCTGATCATTCCAGATAAGCGGCTGGCGATCGATCTCCTCCTGACAGCGGGGGGGGGACTGAATGAGATTGAGGCGGAGCCGCCTCCAAACCATGAGGAGGCTACGAACGAGTGGGGAACGGGGCTGAGTGAGCGGGGCGGAAGTGAAGATCCACCTGAGGGACGGGAGCCACTCTCCACCTCGGCGCGGGACACAAGAACCGACCCCCTGCTGAAGTAGCATCTTCCACGTCTGCCCCCCCGGGATCAAACCGCGGATGACTAACTTGCCTAACAAGGCCTGACTCTGAAGCTCTGGATCGATGACCCCCAGGCCTCCCTCAGCCTGCGGAAGAATGACTGTCTGCCAAGCAACCCTAGCTCTGGTATCTCTGAGGCCATCCTCCCCGGACCAAAGGAAGTTCCGAACCAGCCTCCTAAGCTGTGCCACGCTGGATCTCGAGAAACACCAACAGGAAGCCACATACCAAGCCGTGGCAAGGAGGACTTGGTTGACTACCAAGGCACGACCTGCAAGGGAAAGCTTAGCAGTGCTCCAGAAAGCCAGCTTCCGTCGGATGGAATCTAGCACCGGGAGAAACTGCTGAGCTGGCGTGATGTCCAGGCCGACCTGAAAACCCAGGTATCTAGCTGTCTGTCCCCGCGGGATCCACCTGAAACCCAAAAACCTCCCCCATTGAGAACGCGCCCCGGGGTCTGTGAGAAAACCAACTGATTTGTTCCAGTTGATTTTCGCACCAGCAGCCGAACAGAAGACCTCCAGGGCCATCCTCACCCTCTCCAGCATCAACTCATCGTCCTGGACATACAGGGTTGTGTCATCCGCGTACTCCGAGTCCAAGAGCTCCGTGTCCTCCCGGAGGGGAAGGCGAACACCCCTGATCCCTGTAGACCTCGCCCGAAGGTAGTAAGTCATAGCCTCGGCGAAGAAGAGAAACAGGTAAGGAGCAAGGGGGCAGCCCTGACGTACTGATCTCTCCAAGCTAAAACGCTCACCCATCCTGCCTCCAATGATGACTCTGCTAGAAGCTGTCCTGTACAAAGCTGAAATACCCTGAATCCAACCTGCTGGGAAACCTAGCCGCTCCAGAGTCCCCTCCAGAAAGGACCAGTCCACTCGATCGTGGGCCTTCTCAAAGTCGAGAAGTAGGATGGCAAGGTGTGACCCGCTGTGCTGAGCCCACTCCGCCGCCTCTGAAAAGGTGAAGACATTATCCAGGATACTGCGATCCTGGACAAAGCCTGTCTGAGTGTCATGAATGAGGTCTGGAAGTAGAGGCCGAACTCTGGCGCTGATCATCTTGGCGAGGATTTTGTAGGCAGTGGTAAGGAGAGTGATCGGGCGCCACTGACGGATCTCCTGTCTATCTCCTCCCTTCGGGATGAGGCAAATCAGTCCCGAGGAGAGGCTCTCTGGCATATAACCGCTGCTGAAAATCCTCTGAAGAGCTGCTAGGAGGGGCTGATGGATCTGATCCCAGAAGGAGGTGAAGAATGCCCGGGATAGCCCATCCTCACCTGGGCACTTCTGTCCATCGATGGCCATCAAGGCCTCCAGCATCTCATCCGTGGTAAATGGTGCCAACAACGTCGCCTGCATGCTAGGTTGGACCAAGGAAGGAGTGTGCCTCCACACCTCCTCACGGGCACGACGAGTACGAGGAGCAAGCGGCTCCTGCTGGAAAAGGGTCCTGTAGAAGTCGGTGGCCAACCCCAAGACCTCTCCCGAATCCGTAACGATGTGTCCCTCCGCTGTCCTGAGACTCCGAAGCTGATCACCTGCAACTCTCTGGCCATGCGTCTTGAAGAACTCCCTGCACATCCGGTCACCCTTCCGAGCCCAGAAGGAGAGAGAGGCGTGATAGGAAAACTCTGAGCGACGCTGGAGTGTCTCCTCAAGAAGGGCTCTGGCTCGAAGGGCCTGGATCCGAAGCTCCTCCGAGCCCGGGGATGCCTGCTGGAGTCGCTGAATGGAGGCGAGGTCCCTCCGAAGAGCTCTCTCTCTACCCCACCACTCCTGTCGAACCTGTAGGGCTGCGAGCTGGCAGATCTGGCTGGACTCCTGCAAAGCTTGCGCCACCGAATCAACCAGATCCGCGCACTCGCCCCAGTCTCTGTCCCAAAGACTGCAAATATTGCTGCGCACGTCCTCCCTCGAGAAAATGGAGTCGGGAATCCGGCATGAGCGGGGGGGAAGGGCCTGAGCTGCCGAATCTAATGATAAGAGCACAGGCGCATGGTCGGAAAGTGTCGTCCCTGGAACTATACCGGCCTGACCGCCTCTGCTGATGGCCCAATCACTAACATAAAATCTATCCAGCCTCTCCAGGAGTCTGCCTCCTTCCCTGCGGAAGCCCCACGAGAAGTCCAAGCTCCCGTGCCAACGCCGGAAGGACGGGTCGCGCCAACAGTCCCTTCCTCCTGTCGCAAAGATAAAAGAGTCCCAAGCGGACTGCTCTGCCTGAGACATACCTGTAAACTCCGGTCCTCTGCCCTGCTGGTCCTCCAAGGTCTCCAGATTGTTGAAGTCACCTCCAACAATCCAGGAATCCATGTCTGGGAGAATCCCTGTAAGTGTCCTCCAGAAGGTGGCTCTACAACGGAGATTTGTGGGAGCATAAATGTTGAGGATTCCAACTCTGGAGCCCTCCAATTCCAGGCCTACCCAAAGGGCACGACCTGGTATCAACGTGCCATGACCGAAAACTCCCTGGGCTAGCTGCTCTCCCACGGAAGTACAGACACCACCACTCCTCCCCAGTGCGCCGATCGAGGGCTCCCAATAAGTGTGAGAGCGACCAGGGAGAATCTTCCCGCATCTACGGGAGTGAGCCGCCGAAAGCTTGTGCTCCTGGAGCAGAAGTACATCCAAACGACCAATCATCGCTGGCTGAAGTTCCTGTCTCAAAATGAGCTTCCTAGGACCACGGGTGCCAGAAGAGTGAAACCCGTTCACATTCCAGGATACGAGGTGTAGGCTCATGGTGAGGACTGGGAGGCTGCGAACAACTGTCTGCTCGCGGTCGAAGTCGAAGAAGAAGCTGACATTTCGGAGTGGAGGCGCTGGCGCTTATGGGAAGGTTTGGAGGGGGAAGCGGGGTCGTCCTGCCCGTCCTTCAACACCTTCAGCAAAGGCGAGAGGCCTTTGGTACCATGAACGAAAGCTTTCTCGAGCCAGCTCGAGATCTCTGAGGTGGACATCCCGTAGAAGGCACGGAGTTTCTGAGGAGTCCAGGCTCTGACATCTTGGGGGAGGGGCCAAGACAGGGGGGCCTGAGGATCACAATCAGTCTGAAGCGTTTGGCGGCGCAGCGCCACCGCAGGCGCACGTCACCCTCGGACCACTGAGTCTCGAGAAGCTGCCCACCGAACGGGCCTATCCAGGAGCAAACCTGAGCATGCGTCTGCTCCCTGAGAGCCTCCCAGACCGAGTCGTCTGTCCAGGTCTCGGTGCCGTCGCTAAGGAACGTGAAAGCAAAGCTAGGGCCATCCCTAGGGGCCAAGGCGGCTATCTTCCCTTCCGCCCCTTTGCGGAGCAAGAAGATACTGATGTCGAGGCAAGCAGGGAGGTCCCGAGGTCGGCCACATCCAAGTAGTCCCAGGGGCCAGATCTGTAAAAGTCACGGGGGAGCTCTCTCTCCTGAAGCTGAGGCCTGTCAGAGTCTGCCACTGAGGGGCTAGCGAATGGAGAAGCCTGCTCCGGTGGTGGTGTATACTCAGGGTGTCCTGCCAGCGGAGGGGGAGGGGGAGGAGGCTGGGGAATAGGCAGCTCAGACTCAGGGGCGGCTAGCGGAGGAGGAGGGGGAGCGGGGGCTGCCCTTGGCTGAGGAACCGTCGGTGCAGCTAGCTCTGCGGGAGAGCTGAAAGAGGCGGGGGGGGGAGGGATGGGGCTGCATCTGGAGCTGGGGCTGAGAAGGAGGGGGAGAAGACTGAGGAGGACGAGAGGGCTGAAGCTGCGGGTCGGGAGATATGGGGTGCAGTTGGGGGATGGGCTAGGGCTGAATGGGAAGAGGCTGGGGAGAGGAAGAGAGGGGGACCTGAGGCTGTGGAGGGCGGGCTACCGTCGAAGAAGATGCTCTCCCATGTCCCTGGGGCGGCTGCCTGTCGGGTCTCTGAGGTGCAGCTGCAGGCTGGGTAACCTCTGCCTCCTTGCCTTTATCAGAAATCTTCTTGTTCTTTCCTCTTTTCCTTCTAACCTCAGTCCAGCCGCCAGCTATCTCTGGTTCGGGCTCCGGCTGCCTCTGCTCCTCCTGGCGTGGCTGCCCGGAGGGGGGGGGGCGGAGAGCGGGGGGCGGGGGAGGTCGAGAAGAGCTGGCGAAGCGTGGGCAAACAGCCGCCAGGTGCCCAAAGCCGTGACACCTCAGACACTGTCCTGGCTGTCCGGTGACTACCATGCTCTGGGTGATGCTGCCGGCACCTGTCACGATCTCGATCACTGCCGGGAGAGTCGCAGGATCTGCCACAGCCACACGGACTCGGGGGGCTCCTGCCGTAGTCACCGCATCAGCGAAAGTATCGTGCATAACCCAGCCAAAGTGGGAGCCCATGTCCCTAACAATCGGCCGCAACTCAGCAGCAAGACCAGGAAAAACTAGCGTCACTGGATGGCGAGGTATACGGAACCGAGCATCAAAATCTGCTGCGCTGAATCCACGGTACCACGGGACTATCATGATAATCTTTCCATCCACTGATGTGGGGGAGCCAGCAATCAGGTTGCTCGCAGCTTTCGCATTGGAGAGTTTAAGCCAGAAGATGTCCCTTCCCATAAGGGCCACCTCCTCAATATGGCCGTCCTCTAGCATGAGAGTGGACTGGAGCCAGTCCCTGATGGCTGATCTGGAGGGGGAATGTCCAATGACTCTGCCATAGACAGAGGTAAGGGCAAAGTCATTGGCAACCTCCTGAACCCGAGATGATTGTTGCTCTGTCAGGATGACGCGGTAGGCATCTGGAGAGGGAGGGACCGTCTGGGCCTCCGGTTCCGGGCAGGGAGCTGCCATACCGCCAAGACAAAATGCGAGGCTTCCGATGAGGAAGAGGCTGCCACCCAAAAAGGGGGGGGGGTAGAAGCGGGAGGGTGGAGCCTGGGTGTGGCGGGAACGGAGGTGGCGCGGGGTGGAGGCGGGGAACGGGTGAGGTGGGGAGGCGGGAGCGGAAGCGGGGGCAGGGGAGAGGCGGAGTGGGGCGAGAGGGCGGACGGGGGGCGGGGGGAAGAGTGGGACAGAGGGGCGGGGTGGAGCGAATGGGCGGGGGTGAAGGCGGGAGGGGAAGGCGAGGGTGGAACGGGAGGGCGGAGAGGCGAGAGGGGGCGGGGGCGGGAGGCGAGGGGTGAGGGGGCGGAATGGGAGGCGGGGGTGAGCGGAACGGTGGAGGGCAGGGTGGAGCGGAAGGGGTAGCGGGGCGGGGGTGAGCGGAGCGGTAGCGGGGGCGAGGGTGGAGCGTGGCGAGGGGGGGCGGAGCGAGGCGGGGGTGAGGCGGGGAGTGAGGGGTGAGGGCGGGGGGGGCTGCGGTGAGGGGGGGGAGAGACGGAGGTGCGAGAGGGGGGTGAGGGCGGAGGGTAGGGGTGAGGCGGAGGAGGGGCGGGTGTGGCGAGGGAGGGCGCGATGGCAGCGGCGGGTGAGGGGAGGTGAGGGCGGAGGGGTAGGGGCGGGAGAGGGCGAGGCAAGGAGGGGCTAGGGGGAGGTAGAGGTACGGAGGGGGAGGGGAAGCTCGCAGGAGCAGCCACTCTTCATACGCTGTAGAGTGGTGCCTATGGCAGAGGCTAGAAGAGTTGTATGCCCAAAAGAGTTCAGCCAGTAAGGTTTATTGGTTGAAGAAGCTTGCCGACCTTCGCATGAAGGAAGGTACAGCTATGACCTCACACTTGAGTGAGTTCAATGCCATCTTTACTCAGCTTATTGCACAGGGTTTAAACTTGGACGAGGAGTTCAAGGCTGCATTTTTGCTGTGTACCCTCCCTGAGAGTTGGGACACTTTTAAGACAACCTTGTCTAATTCAAATGTCACTCTTATGTATGCTGATGTGGAGAGCTCTCTTCTCATGGAGGAGATGAGCAGGAAGAATAATGCGGGCAGCAAGTCTTCCAATGCTTTGCAGGTACAAGATAGAGGTAGGACTCAGCAGAAGGGGAGATCTGCTGGCAAGTCCAAATCCCGTAGTCAGTCCCGTGGTAAGAAAGATATTGAATGCTTTTACTGTGGTAAAAAGGGACACGTGAAGTCTAAGTGCTTCAAGTTTATACGGGATCAGAAAGCCAAGAAGGCTGAGGCAAAGGATGCAGGCAGTGGAAGCAAAGGCAAAGGCAAGGCCAAGGGAGATGACACTGATGCAGTGAATGTTGCAGCAGAGAACAGTGACAGTGACAGACATGATGTATTATGTTCTTCTGCTGTAATTGCACATACATTGGTTGTTGATGGCCATGACATGCACACCTGGCTCTTGGATTTAGGTGCTTCTTTTCATGTTACGCCTCATAGGGAGTGGTTTACTTCCTACACAGGTACTCATGGAGTTGTTCACCTTGGGAACAACTATGCATGTCAGATTGCAGGGATTGGCAGTGTACAGATAGTATTCCCTGACGGACACATATTTATGCTTGATGGTGTTCGCCATGTGCCGCAAATCAAGAAAAATCTGATTAGCACTGGCTTGTTGGATGACAGTGGTTACCACACCACATTTGGGGATTCCAAATGGGTGATTACTGATGGCCAGGTTGTAGTGGCTGAGGGTTATAAGAGTGATACCTTGTACCCTCTTTATGTTTCCAGTGTAGGTAATCATGTTGTTGCCGTAACCGAGCTGCCGAAGGTTTCATTGTGGCATAGCCGGTTGGGACACATGTCCGTTAAAGGAATGCAAGAACTGTCACGTTTGGGTTATCTGCCGTCTCTTTCATTTTCAGATTTGCCTACTTGTGATCATTGCATTTTTTGGAAAGCATTCTATGACTCCTCATAAGAGGAGAACTCCCCAGAATAGAGCACCGCTTGATCTAGTGCACACTGATTTGTGTGAGATGCCACAGCTAGCACTAGGGGGTGCAAAGTATTTCATTACTTTTATTGATGATGCCACACGCAAAGTGTGGGTCTATTTCTTGAAGCATAAGAGCGATGCCTTAGATGCTTTCAAGAAGTCTGTCGCTCAGGTTGAGAATCGGACAGGATGCAGGCTGAAATGCCTCAGATCCGATAATGGGGGTGAGTATGTGTCACATGCTTTTGTACAGTTATGCGAAGCTAAGGGCATTAAACAGGAACTCACAGCCCCTTATAATCCACCTCAAAATGGTGTGAGTGAGCGGATGAATTGAACTATTCAGGAGAAAGTTCGATGTATGTTGTCTTATGCTGCATTGCCCCATGGCTTTTGGGCAGAAGCCGTGCAAACAGCAATTCACCTAATTAATAGGTCGCCGAACAAGGCTTTGGAGCTGAAAGTGCCAGAGGAGGTGTGGTCTGGCAAGCCACCTTCATACAAGCACTTACGTGTGTTTGGCTGCGACTGCTTTGCTCATGTACGCAAAGAACTGCGCACCAAACTGGAGCCAAAGTCTTTCAGATGCATCTTCATGGGTTACGGTGACGAAGGTGAAATGGGGTATAGGTTATGGGATCCTGTCAAACGGAAGATTATACGCAGCAATGACGTCATCTTTAAAGAGGATAGTGTACACAAAGAACCCGTGCAACCTGTGGAATACAGGAGGGTTGTTTATGATGATGTCGGACAGCAAAGAATGCCCATTAATATGCAGCAGCAAGCTGCTGTAAATAACCCTGTTCAAGAGGGTATACAGGCTGATCAGCCAGACAATTTTGCCAATGATGCACCACTGGATATGCTAGCAAATGGCGCTATAGGACAGCCAAATATGGTGGTACAGCCACCCGTCATGCATGACGAACAGGCTAGACAACAGCCTAATACGGAGCATTTTGTTAGGAGGAGCAACCGTGTACAACGGCCTCCTGACAGGTTTGTTCCAGGAGCCAATAATGTGGCTGATTTTATCATGCTGACAGATTGTGGTGAGCCTTCCAGCTTCAGGGAAGCTATGGGAAGAACAGAGAAAAGGAAGTGGGAGAAAGCCATGCAATCAGAAATGGACTCCCTACTTCAAAATGATACATGGGACTTGGTGCAGCTACCTGTAGGCAGAAAGGTTTTGCCATGCAAGTGGGTTTACAAAGTCAAAGTGGATTCAAATGCTTTACCGAGGTATAAGGCCAGATTGGTTGCGAAGGGATTTAAGCAGGAGAAGGGCATTGACTTTGATGAGATCTTTTCCCCTGTAGTCAAGATGACTACTTTGAGAGTAGTGTTAGCTCTTGTTGCTCATGAGGACATGGATTTATGTCAGATGGATGTGAAGACTGCTTTTCTTCACGGAGATCTCCATGATGAGATCTACATGAGTCAGCCAGAGGGATATGCTGTTAAAGGAAAAGAGAAGCTTGTGTGTAAGCTCAAGAGGAGCTTATATGGACTCAAGCAGGCACCAAGGGAATGGTACAAGAAGTTTGATGCCTTCATGCAGTCCCAAGGGTATCATAGGTGTGAGACCGATCACTGCTTGTACACCAAACGGGCAAAGGATGGCAGTTTGATGCTACTCATTCTATATGTGGATGACATGCTGATTGCCAGCAAATCTCAGTAGGAGATTAGTGCTTTGAAGAAGCAACTGCATAAGTCTTTTGACATGAAAGACTTGGGTGATGCAAACCATATACTTGGTATGCGGATTATTCGTGACAGGTCCAAGGGACTTTTGTTTCTATCACAGAAGGAGTACATTGGCAAAGTACTGCAGAGGTTTAAAATGGAGGGGGGGAAGTCTATTAGTACCCCGTTGCCTCCACATTTAAAACTCAGCCGTGAGGACAGTCCCAGATCAGATGATGATAAGGCTGAGATGGCCAAGGTTCTGTATGCATCTGCAGTTGGTTCTTTGATGTATGCCATGGTTGCCACTCGTCCGGATATTGCTTTTGCGGTGGGAGTCATCAGCAGGTATATGGCAAATCCAGGCAAGCGGCACTGGGAAGCAGTGAAAGGCGTCTTGAGGTATCTCAAGGGTACCAAAGACTTGTGCATATGCTATGGTAGGCAGGATGCATTGGTGCATGGTTTTACAGATTCAGACTATGCAGGGAATGCAGATAACCGGAAGTCTACTATCGGTTATATTTTCACATTTGCAGGAGGTGCTATATCATGGGTGTCTCGGTTGCAGAAATGCATTGCACTGTCAACCACTGAAGCTGAATATATTGCAGCCACTGAGGCTTGCAAGGAAGCAATATGGCTTACTCGGCTGGTGGGAGATTTGGGCATTACAGGAGATATGCTAGTTTTGCATTGTGATAGTCAGAGTGCTATCATGTTGGCAAAGAATCCGGTCTTTCATCAGAAGACCAAGCACATAGATGTGAAATACCATTTCATCAGGGAGAACTGGAAGACAAGCGGCTTGAGCTTGTGAAGGTGCATACTGATGATAATCCTGCAGATTTGCTCACTAAGAGCTTGCCTACAGAGCGGTTTGCACATTGTCGCCCCATCATGGGATTAGGTTGAGACCATTCTTATTTTATGGTCTTGTATACAGTAACTATATATTGCTGTAATTTTTATTCTTTTCTCCCCTTTAGGCACATTGGCCTTTAGGTGGGAGGTTGTTGGGGTAAAGGCACATTGCCACCCTTTAAATGTTACGACCGCTATGACTGTCCTAAGACAGTCATAGGGTGAATACCTAATCCTAATAAAACCTTTGAGTTTGTGGTGTGGCTCAACGCATTCTTTACACACCCAGTGTCTCTGTCTCCGACTGTTCCACTCCCCCCTTTCCCTCACATCTTTCTATCTTAAGTGGTGCATTGCCCTATCAGCTAGATTTAGATGCTTCTCTAGGTGACTCAAGTGAAATTGTTTAGTCTTCACATGTAGTTGTAGCTTGAATGAAGAGATTTTGGACTACCTTTTGATTAGCCTTCTCCTTTAGCGCTAGCCTTCGTCATGGCTGAGTCTGCCCTGCACCTCTGGAGTGCTAACAGAAACTCAGTATGAAGACTTCGTATAAATGGATGCTCAAGTATGTGTGGGCGTGTGGATTTGTATGTGTGAGAGCATATGTTTATACTATGGTCTACACCCACTGTTGGGCGTTGATGACGTTAGTGGGGATGTCATAGTAGCTAGTCCCTGCTATGCGTGATGGAGTTCATGGTTTTGAACCTTATGAGTGACTATCATGAGATTGAAACTGCTCTATGTTGTGTTTTTAGAGGATGAGTTTGGGCATGTTTCTGGACTCATCTAGGTAAAGGCTTGCGTGTCTCCCTTTGCTGGGTTTCTGTGCATAGAAAAGGATCTAGTAAATGGTCCTGGATTATTTGGTTGAATCTGTCATTTTGTATTTATCTGAGTGGATCGTCAACTGCGCATCACTAAATTAATCTGCACTCTATCCAGGTTTTGAGCATGAGCAGGTTGGGTGGTGCTGCTGCTGTTGCACCTTTTGTTGCCGATCTCCCTCCTGAGGTACTTCACCCCCTTTCACTGTGGATTTGTGTAATACTATATTTTGGGTACCATAAATGCAAACCCGTGGGTCGAATTACTTCGTTGGCTTTATGGATGCTTCTGCTGTACAACTTTGTTTTAACACATACCATGTAATGCCTTGTATGCACTAGACTGTCGTGCAATTGCAGCTATCTAGGCATGATTTTTTTATAAATGTAAGGCTTTGTGTGGCCATGTGATTCTCTCTCTCTCTCTCTCTCTCTCTCTCTCGTGTGGAGGGGGTAAGTCTAGTGCTTGATACCATTTGTCTATATAATTATGTAACCCACCATTGGGTGCTCATGGACTTCTCAAGAATATCATAACCTTTAGCTCTTGATATGCATGATGAATTTGAGGGTTTGTATCCTTCTGATGCATGTGTGAATGTGATGCTTTACAACCTTTGTTGAGGTTGTAGTGTGCTTTTGTTTCTCATTAATGATGAGTCTGGACGTGTTTCTTGATTCATCTTGATATTTTTTTGCCATTTAAGCAAGCACATGGACATTGGTCTTCCCCTTCATTATGGCTGGTTTTATAATTTATCGTTGGAGCTTTGGCAGGAACCAGTATATTGTTGTGCACGTGGTCGTGTGTGTACGTGCACACGGTCCTTTGTCTGCGTGTTTGAGGGCACAATGATCTGCATCCACCTGCGAGTGCTGATATTGTTGGTGGATATGTTGATAGTAGCTAGTTTTTTGTTCTTAGTAGCTGGTTTTGGTTACGCATGATGGACATATAGATTTTACTTTTTGCCTGGCTATCACTAGTTTCAAAAATTCTACTTTCTACACGAGGGGTATGGGCAGGTTTTCGGGATGATAAAGACTGCTTTTGGTCGGTCAACTCATATCCACAGCTTTCCTAATGATCATGGCTGCTCAACAGAACTCAGTAGCTTACATGCGCATTGATTATTTTCAGGGGAAGAATAATTTGATTGCTGCAGCATTAGGTCGGACTGCTGGATCTTCTCAAGATCTAATGGCAGCAGCCGAACTTGAAGTAGCAGGACTAATGGAACAAGATATGGGTACAGCTATGCAGTTTTTGCAAAGCAAAGGGTTGTGTCTTATGCCCATCTCATTGGCAACTGCAATTTCAAGTACCAATGCAAGGCAAGGAACAATCTCTCAAGGAGAACAAGGCCTCACGAGTAGTGAGCAGCTGCAGATGGGTTCGTTTTCATCATCATTCCTGGCAAGCTGCTGCAACACTGTGGCTTCCAGTGTAGTGATGCCATCTGCCGGTGGTGGCTCTGGGATTGGTGTGACAAATGCAAGTGCTGACTGTGCAAGGAACCAACAGGACAACATTCAGACATTTATTATTGATAACATGGACACACCTGGATCACTAAACCAATCATCTGCAGCTATGAGTGGATTGAAGGCGAATGTGGAAACCTCTACTCGATGCCAATAACATGTTAAGCTTACATCTGGAGGAATCCACTGCTTGCCTCCCTTCCACAATGGTCTTTAGAGTCTTGCTTTTGTGTTGATCTCCTACGTTCTGTGGTTTGCCTCTCTGGCAATTTCAGTGCCTTAACATGCTTTGTAGATGGCCTCTAGCTCCAAAACATGGAATAGTACATACTTGTATTTTTGTCCTCTTCAATCTTACACTGTTATACATTGGAGTTCTTTCACTTCTGTTAACATGTCAGTGAACGAGGAAATGGAAGATCTGAAGGAAAACTGTTTTAGCAGATCAAACTCTTTTTCCTACAGCAGTTCACATGGATTGACCCAAACTACCCAGACTTGGTCAAGCTCTGTTGATTTCGTGTTGGGTCCTTTTCAGTGTCTTGCAAAGGATGTGTCAGAACGCAGAGCATTTAAACTCAGGACCCAGAACTAATTTCTTTTTGTAATGGGAAATACAGCTCTTATTTTACTCCAACAAAGCATTGGGGATTAGCATGAGTAATGTTATTTCAACAACTTAAGCCACTGATTCAGTGCCAGCTAATGTTACGTACAAGGGATTTAAGAATGTGCCCATCTTTTTGGGAAGCTTTCACTAGTCATGCTGCTCTCTCTTACTACAAGCAAAAGCATCACGATTGAAATTAATATTGTTTGTAGACTGCTGTGAATGCGCATCAGGGATTACCATGAGTAATGCTATTTCAACAACTGAAGCGAATTATTCAGTGCCAGCTTATGTTATGTACGAGGGATTTGAGAATGTGCCCATCTTTTTTGGAAGCTTTCACTAGTCGTGCTGCTCTCTTACTAAGCCCAATCAAGCAAAAGCATCACGATTGAAATTAATATTATTTGCAGACTGCTGTGAATGCATTGCTGACCCTCCAGAGTCTGTTTTGATCACTTATGACCTTGGTAACTCTAGCTGTTTTCAATGCCTGCTTCTTGATCAACATAAACAAGGGAGCACAGGATGTGCTCAACCAAGATGTGTAATTTAATGTAAAATTTTGTCATGGAGTATCCTAAGCCATGTATCTTACAACGTTTTTAAAAATAAAATTGGTTCGGTATATTTGTCAAAATTCTCTTGCAATCTGTCGTTTGTCATTGTGTCATGCTTTCTTTATACGTTGTTTTTGTCATTGTGTGACAGTCCAGTGTAACCAAAAAACGCGTTTTGCCTAGGCGAAACATGTAGAAATGTTTCTAGGCGAAACGTTTCGCCTAAACGGGCGAAACACCAATGCATTGGGCGAAACTCCTTGGTGCTAGACTGTTACTGTTTTTTACTCTTTTGAGAGTGCTTAGTGTGTATGTGTGTATTTGAGAGCTCTTTTCACATAGAGAGAGAATCTGGAGAGAATTATTTATGTTTGCTCTATAATTTATAAAAAATACAAAATTTAAACCCGTTGCTAGGCGCTTCGCTTGGCGAAATCTAGAAATGTTTCTTGTGACACTAATTGTGTCATGCTTTCCTAGTACAAAATTGTTGAAAATGTTTTAGAGTGTATAAAGCACCTTTTTGAAAAAACTCATAATTTGTAATATACCCACGATATCGTATTGTGTAACGAAAATGGCTACAACATGCTTGTCAAGTTAATGGTTGTGCAAGTCTTTAGGTACTAGCGATTGAGGGGCGTTACGTGTGTTGGAAGAACCCCACGGGGGCTTGTGCCCCACCATAGCTTTTTGTAACTTGCAAACTATCTTTTTCATTCCATTGATAATGTATCTTGTGGGTTGTCTCATGTAATTTCCTCATCTAGATATCCATTGAGGAAAGCATTATTAACATCTATCTAGTCGATAGGCCAAAGAAAGTGTGTAGCAAGAGCTATGAACGTTATGAATATAGTCATCTTTGCAACTTTGTGTAATCTTTCCACACTCTTGGGCATCCCTTAACAAAACCAACAAAACCAACCAACTTTTGTACTTGTTAATTGCTCCATCTTTGTGAAAGTCCATATCAGACTCTTGATAAGAGCATTATACTCTTCACCCTTGCTTGTTGCTAGTTTGGACCTTGCATTGCTTCTTGGAATGAGATTGGTTCTTCTAATTTCATAACATGTGAAGTTGCTATCTTTCAGGATAGTTCCGATCACAAGTGGATCTTCTGACAATGGCAATGAAATTGTCTTTTGAGAAAGGAATCTCTCATATATGCTTTATGGAGCTTGAATTATCTTTGTTTGAGTGTTAATGTGTTTCTAAGGCTAATTGTACTCTATGAAGATGATGATGAATATATACATCCTTATCCCTTAGGGTTAGGGTCGGGGATTGTGCCTATGCCCATATAGTCCTTTCTAGAGTAGTGCATTTTACAGTATTCTTAACAATCAATCTATGCACAAATGCACCCCATCAACCATAGAATGTGAAGTAAGGTGCCATGGCTGTGATGACAACATGCGCCACGTTCCAAAAATCCACACTAGGCAATGGTGCTACATGGCTCTACTCTTTGGGAGAGGGGTCCTCCCATCATGTCCACTTGTGTGAGATAATAGGCATGTGTAGATTATCATGTATAAGGAGAAACCGCTATAAGACAAGTAACATGTATGCAAATTCGGTTTTTGCATTTTGCACTAATTGTGCCTAATACACTTGTAAGATTGCTAATGCCTTGGGTTTCTTCACGAAGAACTTCACAATGTGTGTGGCAGTTTCTACTACTGTGTTTACCTAAGGAAGCTCCCCTATGTCCTTCATGAGTAGATCAAGAAAATGACAAGCACAGAGTCCAAACAATCGTGGGAACACTCTCATTACAAGAGTCCTCCATACTCGTACGATGTGAGGCTTTATCGGTCTCGTGACTTGCATATCATTTCATGGTCCCACTTGCAATTCATGAATTACGATCCATCTAAAGAGTCGATGGAAAATTTAAGTGCTAAGTTGCTAAGAATGATAAATCATAAGACTTGATAGAAGAAGGTTCATTAATGATGAATTAAAACTTGAATTGATCAATGACAATGCTACATTATACATAGAGTCATGTACATTGCATGCTTATATCTATCATTTGTAACAGTAGATAACTTGCTAGTGGCCTTCCTACCACCCTTTTTTGCATCAATGACACAATAGGAGTGTGCCAAGGCAAGAGGAAATAATGATACTCCTCCTCCTAACATCAGACCATCCATCAAATAGTATGGTGTATTCCAATTATCCTATGTGGGATTGAGGGATTTATTTATGCATCCAGTTTGATGATCAAGCACAGTGGTATGCATAGCCCTATAGTTTGATCAGTCCATTGCTCTTATCGGTCAAGTATTGCACAACATCTTGATCATCTTTTTCCATTGAGGAGTGTTCAAGACATTGGAAGAGAGATGGCACAAGATCAAGGTCTCCTGAGATCTCAAACATTTTCATACTCTTTCCTCCAAGCTTGAGTGGTGTGTGGTAGGTGGAGGGTACGTTGCCTATGTAAGGGTGCTAAGGGAGGTAGTCCACTTAGTGTTAGTGATGGGGATGGGCATGGAGTTGGGAATGGGCCAATGAGAATTGGTTATTTGCCTTTCTTTTTGGTGATAATTAGTATTCCAACCCCCAAGGCCTATATTAGATATCATACCAACATCATGTCCTCCTCCAAGTCTAATGAGCCTAAGGGCATGTGCTATTTCTATGTTTGCAAGATGAGCGTTTCCTCACAACATTTTATCGGCTATATCTTGTGGAGATAACTTATAAGGCCCTACACTTTTTACTTCCAATTTATAACATGATAGACAACTCGGGTGATAGAGCTATTCCCCATGTTATCATGATAGATGCAACTCCATTCCCTACTCCTAGAGCCAGCAATGGTTGCACCAACATAAGCGGTGTATAAATCCCAATAGGGACTAGGTGGCCAAAGCATTTTGAATTTTAAGGTGGAGATTTGAGAGGGAGGGCTAAGAAGGAAGGGGAACTAAGAGAGTGCATGGGCAAAGTAGATCAGAGAGCCTAGACGGTTAAGAAGGAGGTCTAAAAATGAAGGAGGGGTTGAGAGAGAGGAAAACGAAATGAGAGAGGGTTGAGAGGGATGAGAAGGATCGAGAGATGAGAAGAGTTGGAAAGAGGGCAAGCCTGTTTATAGAAGGCTAAGAGCTTAGAAGGCAGAGGTGCAAGAGGCTGAGAGTGCTCTAAGGGGAAAGTTCCGAGAGCAAATGAATATCAATGGAAGATTCAAACATGATAGCTGCATCCTCCAAGTGAGTTTTATGTTCATAAGTTTTTAAAGGTGGAGCAAGGGTGCACCTAACAATTTGTAGCATTTCAAAATGCCTTGAACACTTTCAATCACACCTATCCTTTAGATGTGTGCTTCAAATAAACCATGGTCAAGTTCTATCCTTTGGTATGTCTTTTTAACAACGTATTGTAGTTTACTTTATTCAAGCTCCTTTAGTCCACTCTGGGTCCATTCCTTTCTTCTCTTGTGGGATGCTCATTTGGGGCACTCTCCAAGGGGCAACACCTATGGTGAGAATTTTGTAAGGATTGATGACAGAAATCATGATAAGATTTCACTTTTAGGACAGAATTAGTAATGGCATTCATATTGCAGGGACAATTGCAGCTTCGTCACACTAATGTGACAAACTTTGATAAAAAAATGTTATGGCCCTACATATTTAATTTACTCAATTACCATATATTGTTAATAGTTAGGAATTGACAATTATTATGTCACAATTATAATGCATGGAAGTCTTCATGGGGTCTAAACATTCATATTGCAGGGACAATTGCATCTCCGTCACACTAATGTGACAAACTTTGATTAAAAACTGTTATGGCCCTACATATTTAATTTACTCAATTACCATATATTGTTAATCGTTAGGAATTGAAAATTATTGTGTCACGATTATAATGCATGGAAGTCTTCATGGGGTCTAAACTCATGGATTTTTTGTATCAAATATTGGTGCACCTAGTAGCATGGACATCCATAGTATGAAGCCAATATTTGCCTAAATACATTTCCATCGACAATCACCTTCATGGGAATGAAAGTATATTTTCTAATCAAGTGAAGTATACTAGATGAATTCTCACCCTCACAGCCCCACTCCACCTTCCCATTATTCAACTCTACCACCTTTTGTGGGAGCTTGAAAATTATTCAAAAATATACGCATACGCACATACATATGTAGGTAGGTACATATGTATGTAAAGATATATATATATATATGTATGTACAGAACTGCTATGTTATTTGTATATCGATATGTACATATATATGTACAAATGTGTATATATGCACTTCTGTACATACATATATGTATGTATATATATGTGTGTGTGTGTGTGTGTGTGTGTGTGTGTGTGTGTGTGTGTGTGTGTATGTGTGTATATATGTATATACATATGTATACATATGTGTATATAATGTATATACATATGTGTGTAACGAGACACTAAAAGGTTTGCATGTGCCTCGCCATGCTTTGACTGCCAACAAAAAAAAGAACATAGCTTTGCTTGTATGTAAGCATACTTTGACTATCGTGCATGAAAACGGTACAGCTTTTCTGATATTAAGACTAACAATAGAGAGATGAAGTAACAGTTATCTCCAAAATAAATTGATCACAAGGAATGAACAATAGCCTTTGACTGTCTACTACGGCAGTTTCATACATTGGATTTGTTCGATTCCGTAGAAACGAGCACGCCTCTCAATAGTCGCCTTGGAGCTTGGAGTCCCACACTCCCAGGTGGGACCGTAGAGTGTAAATGATATCCTGCCACATGGCAACCAAGGTAGCCGAGGTGGAACCGGGGGCTCTCCCATCATAAGACTGCAGTGAGCCACCCAAATGTTCCAAGCCATGATGCTGGCTACCACCTCCCAAACACTGTCCTCCCTAGGAGGAGGAGCTAGGGTGTTAGGGGATTGCCTCATGGAGTGCAATCCTTTGAATGCTCTAACCTTGTATCTGGTAGGCTGGGGAGATCTCATCAATCTAAAACGCGTGTCCTCCCTCAGTCAACCAAGCCACCATCCCCCAGTCGGAATTTTTACAAACTCTAGTTGCATTTTTTGACTTAGATGTCTCAAACATTTTTCCCTTATATGTTTCTGTTTTTTAACTTTTTATCCAATTGATGGAATTAATTGTATGGCTCAATTATTGATGGAACTTTTTAATCTACACACACACACACACACACACACACACACACACAGTGTTGATGATCTTTTCTATCACCCATCGATTGACCATTGTACCTGGTGTTGCACATTGTTTGGCAAGCATCAGAGTGCTTGGCGTGGTAGATTCCCTCTCTTCTGGGGGACTTTGCATGCAACATTCTACTTTGTGCTTGGATCTAGAGAACGAGCATCATACTATCATGGGATTGACAAAACCATATGGAGATTGGTGATTGATCAAGAACATATTAATACAAATGTTGCAAGGAAACCAAATAGGAGAGCAAGTATGTAAAACAAATACTTATATTATAGAAAGGGGGCTGGAAGCATATTAAAACTAGATGTAGTTGCAAGGGTGCTCGAGCACAAGTTGGGGGATTGACTTAGAGACTCTCACCTTGGATCAAGGGACTACCCTATCACTTGAGAGCGACACGGCTCAACCTAGTCTAAGACTTTACACTGCTCAGTTGTTAGAACTCAGCATAACCGATCCTACATTCCACCTGCATGGTTCCTCCTACCTGTCCTGGTTTGCTTGGGAGCTCTTCACTTTGATAATTCGTTAGCAAAACCTTGGTGCTTGGTCTCTTAGAACTCAGGTTGGCAGTTGATGAGCTAACTCAGGGCTTACACAGATTGGCACGAACAAGGTGGTCTTGAAAACTGGATGGCCAAATTGACTGGGGATGCCGTCGAGGTGCCACAATGAAAGGGAAATGGGTGGGAGCAGATTAGTGCCATCAAAGGGAAATGGTCGTAGATACAACGAGGGAACCATGGGAGCAAACTTGTAGTTTTTGTACCGTGCCTGTAACCTGGTCCACTTGGTGAACAGGCTTTTGCAGACTTCGAGTAGATTATGCCACACAGTAGTGGCTTCATTGATGGACACTAGGAGGAGCTTGGTGCATCTCTTTCTTTAGTATGCTATCCAAAAGTAGCTCACTCTTCTTCTCCATCTGTCTTTCATTCATCTAGTTGCTTGTACGTTACTTCATTATTTCCTTCGCCGCCCTCTTCATCTTCATGGCGAGATTCCATAGGGATATGTGGAGGGGTAGGGAGCTGTAAAGGGCTTGGCTTCTATTTTTTGTCTCTCCGCTCTTTTTTGGGGGGCTTGCCAAATAGTGTTTAAGCTAGAAAGAATAGGATTGGGGCTAGGTGCAAGAGGAGGAGAATAGCAGATGAAGGAACGAGGCTAGGATTGGGTCAAGGGGCAATGGGAATGAGGCACCAAAAGATCAGGTCGAGCAATCTAGTCCGTAAGAGGTGTAGGCCATGGAACCTGCCCAATGGTAAGACAATACTAGAGCATACAAAGGTGGGGCCCAAGCTTGCAATGATCTTGGCACTTGGCGACCGTTGGCAATTTGTGAATCAAAACTTTTGGCAAAAACACCGAACTAATCAATCAACTTGTTATCTGGCTACCTACATCCTAGGGGTATTGCTTGCACTTTCTTCAATCTATAAACTTGAATAAGAGCAAAAAAAATGGTTTGATTTGTGGATCCACCACCTTATTATAATAAGATAACCCTACGATGACGTATAACAACCTTCTTGGAAAACGTTGTTATGACACTCATAATGAGGCAAGGGAGGATCTTTGAAACAATGATAATACACCCTCTGAAACAACTGCTATGTGAGAAGAACACCAATGGTTGAAAAAAGGACTACGACATGTAATAGTATAACGTCTCCATCACCTCATTTGCTAATGAAAAATCCCATGCTTCTGCCCATGGATGCTTCACAAATTGTTATACATGATAAAGTTTGAAGAAGGACTTTGTCTTCGCAAGTGTAGGATCTATAAGGTGAGGAGGCATGGAGTAGGGTCCTTGCATGGGTTGTTGAACATTAGGAGCATTGAAATCAGAGTAAGGGGAGGTCATGGCAATTGCAGCTAAAGATGAACTGGGGATACGAATGATGGAGGTAATGAGAGGGAGCGTGATGATGGAAGAGCACAATGCAGAGAAAACATAAGGATCTTGTCTCAGGCCTTAGAGAAGCAAAAAAGACACTGAAAAGTGAGGAGGAAGGGGCATTGAGCTCCCTTTTGGGTTTGCGTGGCTCAACGGGTCGTCTTAGAATCTATGCTACCAAAAATTAATACTGCATGTGATACTTTGGAACTAGTGAACTACATGTCATGGCCATAATCAACCCTCGTCACTTCTTGATTTGGACAAGTCATTGGACGTGGACCTTGCACAGGCATGTAGAATGTGACCAGGTAGGCCTTTTCTTGGTTTGTTCCATTTGAGCTTGAGAATGGGCATAAGAGGATCCCACTTAGTGTTATAAAACAAGGTGAGAATTCCTTTCTTCAAGTGCTTGGGCACAATGTCCTTGTCATGCCAAGCTTTCCGTCTCCTTTCAATGACATGTTGTGACCAAGTTGCTTGGGTTCTCAGCACATGCAGCTTGGTGAGTTGTTCTAGTTGCTTCTTGATTGCCTCTGGTTCCCAAGTTGGTGCTCGGCCTGAGGCACCAACTCCCTTTAATAAGAAAACCCATCAAAATCTTGAGTACGAGATGAATTTAACAATATGCCATGAGTAGAAATTATTCAAATTAACATGGTTGTGTTCTACACTAAAAGAGCTTCAAATACGTCTTTACACGTTGAAATTAAGGTAACACATGAAAGAGCTACATTAATTTGAAAGGAGATGGGCTTTCATATTTTAGTGTATTTTTTGTTTTACCCCACCCCATCCAGAAGACCCCCCCCCCGCCCCCCTTGGGCCTCTTATATTATGAAAAATATGTACAAATCTTAAAATCTTGCATATTTTTCAAGGGGGGGTTTCCATTTTCCGAGCAAAAACCCTCGAGCGATGAGCGTACAAAAGGTAGGAGGGGTTAAAATATATAGGCTCAAGTCATTTTTGGGAGCAAAAAAATCCAAATTATTTCAAGGAATATGTAAGTAAATATGAAATACTAATAAATAGATATAGATATAAATATACCTTTATATAATATACATATATAATGTCCAAGTGGTGACTTATTTTATCACTTTCAAAAGTCCTTTCTTTTCCTTTCACCACTGGTTGGATCATGAAACTTTGAGCAAATATCCTCTTTATAGTTCCTCAGGATGACCTAAGAAAACAATATAATACTTTTTTAATAGACCCTCTAAGTGTGTTTTTCCATAGGAATATGGTTTGAAGAGCTTGCCCCCCAACCCTATTCTGCCGATGGATACCCTTGGAGAGCCTACGCAGAAGGGGTCATAACTTTTGCTCCTTTTCTCAGATTGAGGAGCTGTAAAAAGGAAAAATGTTCAAAATTTCATGACCTATGCAATGGTAGGCTTAAAATTATACTTTTAATAGTTATAAAAGATAAAAAGTAAAAATTTCAAGATGTATATGAGAGTTATAACTTCTCCCTAAATCATATTATGGTAGGAAGGAGTTCAATAGAGACTACATTTCCTTAAAAGTACTTAGGTTTGGAGAATTGGGAATATTTTGAAAATTCGTTCCTTGCCTTCCCATATTTGATAATGTATTAGAGATTAATTTATGATCGATTATAATGGCCTCAAGTATGAGGTTTCCAATATCTTTTTTCTACTCATCCAAGGAATATGGTATACATTGTAATATGAGAGCTTCAAATATGGGATTGCTAAAGATTAGGGAAACTCTTTTAAATTGATTTAAATACCATAATCCTCAAAAGAGAGTATGTTAGGGAGGTATTTATAGGAGTTTCTAAAGTGTTCACTATTTGTTTATACATAGATGATGTTCTCTAAAATGAGGGTTATAATGAAAAATAAGTAAGTATATGGTTCCATAAATGAGAAATTAAGAAAGAATTGTATATTCCTTTGAGAAATATACAAGCATGGTTGGTGTCAAAAATTATCGCTCGAACTTTTCTGCTCGTAGGTTTTTGCTCGGAAAGTGTGCACATCCTTTTTCAAGTATATACCTGATATTTTGTGGGTGGGGGACATGAAATTTTCATATTTTTCCTTTGCACATTTGGAAAATTTTAAGGAAATCCATGCATATTATATATGTATTATGGACCTTGTCCCCCCATATCCTAGATTTTGGATGAGGGTAGTAACATATTACATATTGAGTTGGTGCTTTAGGGTGCTCGGCTGCTATCCAAAGGCTTGAAACCAGGAATTCCAAGGGAACCATGACTTCCAAATTGAATGCCATCCAAAAGGAGGTCAAAATTCATCGTCCTCTTGTATGCTATATGATAAGCCCACAATGTAGCATTCAACTTGGTATCCCAATGTCACTAATGTGTGCTGACCATGTTGGTGAGAATTCTCTTGAGTAGTTAAGTGCGGTAAAGATTAGCATTTGTGGATTGAAAATACAAAACAAGTATTGAGCAACATTCTTGAATGGACCAATATAGTTTTAAGGCATAGTTAAATTGGCATGTGGTGTTGTGGTAACAACTGACCAGTCCTTTGACATAGTTCACACTCTACAAGGCTAAGAATGTGCAGCTGAAAAAATACTCCTCCACTAAAGTGTCATCCACAGAGCTTGGTATGTGCTTCATTTAGCACGATTTCCCATCCGTGTGGTAGCAAACCAATGTTACTGCTCTTGCAATACATTTGTCGCCTTCAGAGCTTGTTGCTATCTATGCTTGTCTCTATGCATTTGCTCACACAAATGAAACATGACCTGTGATAGGTATTGAAGCATCTCTTCATACTTGGTTTTAAACAAATCCATAGCAAACAACTGAGTGTCTAGGAGCTTAATGGTGACTCCTTGTCTTTGATCAAGGCCATGCAGTGTGGACAACAAACATTTTCTCGCCGTGGATAAGTCTGAGGTGGCAGTTGAGACAAGTGAAGCTTTTGTTCCATGGCCTGCATCATTTCATCTTTTAGCTTCATGGTCATGGCCTTTAGGTGATCCTCATTTGACATTTCCACAGTGGCCCTTTTTAGAGTACTTATCCCATGCACTGGATCTACCATCATCAATGCTGGTGTCAGAGTCGGTCATCCCATCCTCGATGTCAATGGCTGCCGCATGAGCAGCACTGAATGATTCATAGCTGCTAATCTTTTTCATATCCTTTCGGGTTGTCTTCCTTAGGCCTGCAATGAACCAGGCCATGAGGTACTTTGCATCGGGGCGTGGGTCACATTTGGCGATTAATCTTTTCATCTTGCCCAGATATGTGCGTACATCTTCTCGACGGCCTTGTTCGATCTTGCTTAGTTGGAGAGCGGGATCATCTTATAGTCTCTCCATTTCAAAGCATCTTTTAAATTCTGTTTGAGCAAGGTCCTATGTGGCTCGCTCTTCCACTAGGAGGTCTAAGTACCATTTAGATGCTTCATCGGTTAAGGCCATGGGAAACCAAGCCACCTTGGTTTCATTGGATTGATCTCCACCCACTCAGCATGCGGCATCAAAATGCTGGAGGAAATGGGCTAGATCTCCCGTACCATTATATATGGGAAGTTTCAGTTTTCCCAGGGGTGCCTGCCTTGATTGTTATTATTTCTACGATTAAAGAAATTGTTAGCCTCCGCATTAAGGTCCATATCCCCATCATCATCATCGTGATGGCGTCTAGCCATGTTGTGGCATGGAGGAGTTAAAGGGATTTCTTGAATTTCAGGGGGGGATCGGGGTAAAGGATTGTCGAAGGCAGTGGTTATAGCACAGTTGTATGCGAATTTGGCAAGTGTTGGAGTCAGAGGCATTTGGCCGGAGCATAGCTACATGTAGATTGGGCGAGAGTTGCAAAGGGTGTCTCTGTCGCAAGTGCAGGTGTTGATGTAGTTATGTTTGGAGGGGGTGAGTTGTGTTAGTGTTGTAGGGACCATCATGTTGATAATGGGCCTAATATTGTCCCACGTGTGTAGGGAAATGTGCCGATGCAGACGAATCATGAATTAGAGGTCACGGTGTAAAGATATGAGCAAATTAGTGCGAAACGAGGCCCACACGGGGGCGTGAATGCACAAGTGCTAGGGATGTCAAAATGGTGTGCAATGGGCTGAAAAAACACCCCATAGCGTGGTGTTTCCATGTGTGAAATCTTGGTTCAAACCATGTCTAGTTTGGGTCCCAAATGGGCACGATACAAAGTGTTGAAGTAGGGTTAAAATTGGCCTTTTTTTTGGGGGGGGGGGCCTTGGTCTTAAGGTTAGTGTGAATGCACTTTAAGTCCAAGTGAGGGGTTTGAACCATAGTCTAACTAGCCAATTAGTCCAACTACCTAGTTACTTTAACTAGATAGTTACTTTGGTTAACCTAACTGGCTACATTTAGTTACTAACTGAAGGTCAGTTCAGCTAACCTAACGAGATTGTAACTAGGCTACCCTATGTTATGCTAACCTAACTGTAGCTATAACTAACTACATTAAATTAAACTAACTCGACAAATTAAAGCTAACTAATCCTAGTTCACTAATCTAACCTGTCAGACTAACCTAGCCTAAGGTGCTAACCTAACCTAGGTTGCAACTAACTAAACTAAAGTGTATCTAATCTAACCTAACCTAGGTTAAAATAACCTAGGGTTAATGCCAAGGTAAGATTAGGTTTGTTTTTTTTAATTCAAAAAAAAATTGATGGGGGAGCAGGGGCGTCGCACAGCGGTGGGGGTGGCAGTTAAGAGGGGGGATTGGTTTTTCGATTGGAGGCAGGAGATCCAAGAGGTTTGAAGGCCTAGGCCTTTGAAGGCCTTTGGCTGAAGACACGGGAAGCGGGCGCCCTGAGGCGATGTTGGGCGAGGAGGGGGGAGCGTGGAAGGGTTGGTAGGAGGCACCACAAGAGGGAGGTGTGGAGAACGGAGGGGTAGGAGGAGGCGGAGTAGGAGAGGAGGGGAGGCGAACGGAGGCGAGTGCGGGCGGTGATGGAAGTGGCGAGGATGGCGACTCTGTGCACGCTGTCGCTAGCGACCGACTGCATCGTCGTTGGCAGGTGCTGCATCGAGCTACGGGTGCTGCTTGCACTACGATGCGCGACACTGCGGGCGCAAGCTATAGCAGCAAGGGCTTATCAGCCCTTTAGTTAGATAGGCCTTAGGGCCTTAGATTTTAGTCAGCAAGGCGAGAGAGAGAGAGAGAGAGAGAGAGAGAGAGAGAGAGAGAGAGAGAGAGAGAGAGAGAAAGAGGGAGGGGGGTAGAAGAGCAAGGTGGAGCAGAGAGAGAGAGAGAGAGAAGAGGGGGGGTAGAAGAGAGAGGGGGGTAGAGAGAGAGAGAGAGAGAGAGAGAGAGAGAGAGAGGGGGGGGGGTGGGTGGAGATGGAGGGGGGGGGGGTGCAGGGGGGGAAGAGGGGAGGAGGGAGGGGGAGATGGAAGGGGGGGGGCATGGAGATGGGGGGGAGGGAAGGGAGAGGGGGGGAAGGGGAAAGGGGGGTGGTGGAGATGGAGGAGGGGGGGGGTGGAGGGAGGGGGGAAGAGAGGGACGGGGGGAGGGATGGAGGGGGGTGGTGGAGATGGAAGGGGAGGGGAAAGGGGGTGGTGGAGATGGAGGGGGGGTGTGGTGGGGGGGTGGGAGGGGGGTGGTGGAAAAGGGGGGGGGGGGTGGAGATGGAGGAGGGGGAGGGGGAAAAAAGAAAAAAAGAAGAAAACTTGACGGATGGAAAACTTTGACAGGAAATCCAAAGGGAGGAAAAGATGATCACTTGAACGCTCTCCAAGTCTTTCTCGATGTAACGAGATTGTTGAGGATGAATGGATGGTGGGCCGAAAGCTAGGTTATCACCGCGAGATGGGCTCGAAGTAACTCACCGTGTGAGGATGGGAGTAGGGTGGTGGTCGATGGAGAGGGAGGAGTGTCTTGCATGGGGCTCAGAATGGAGAAGAGGATGGAGGCAAGATGTGAAAGAAAAAGAATGAGGGGGTGGAGTGGGTTTTTATAGGAAACGAGTGTAGGTTCAGGGTTAAACCCTAAACTCTTCCCGAGTCACAACTTTTCATGGTTAGCTTGGCTTGCTCTTCTGCAAAAAGGTGAAATGATCAAAATTGGAAGCTCTATGCATTCGTGTCCACTACCTAGCCTGATTTATTTATCAAGTGGCTTAAGAAAATTTCTTAAGGTAGTAACCCAAGGTTGATGCTTGGGGTTGATATGTTTGGCTAGAGTTGGAAAAAATTTTACTCTCCTTGCCCTTGAGTGTTATGTTTGTGAACATTCATAGTAGTTTGTTTTTTACACACACCTACGTATGTTTACTCGTTACTTGAGATGCTAGTCTCCCCGATAGCAGTGCTAAATGTTGGCTCTTTCCCACGGCTTCCGTAGAAAGAGCAGGGTATTCTCAGTATGTATTCTCAGTATGCAGGGTTTCGAGGCTTTTTATCACACCTACAGATATATCAAGGTTGTCGTTTGTAGTATATGTGTAGCTTAGGACCTCGAGTCATATTCCGGTGAGAGACGTAGGCTTAAGTGTGGTAATTAAACATAGTGCATGCATGTGTGAAAGGAACGTGCATCATCATGGTTGAGGTAATGAAGGCTTTCGCCTTCATTGGGGGTTACAAGGGTTAGGAGGAGTTTAAGGGTTAGAGGGAGGTTCAGGATTTAGAAGGACGTTCCAAGGTTTAGAAGGAGGTTCTAGAGTTTAGAAGGAGGTTCCAGAGATTAGAACAGGTTCCAGGGTTAAAAGAAGGATCCAAGGTTCAGGGTAAAGTACCTGGTGGAGAACTCATCTCCCTCGTAGATCATGGAAGTTAAGGGTTGAGGAACTAAGGGTTTAGGGGGAGCATAGGAGTGGGAGAGGAAGAAGGTTTAAGAACATGGGGGGAAAGAAGAGAGAGGAGGAGGGAGGAGGAGGGAGGAGAAGGGAAGAGGAGAAGGGAGGAGGAGGGAGGAGGAGGAGGAGGAGGGAGGAGGAGAGGGAGAGGATGGGTTGCAAGGTTGGAGGAGAGGGGAGAAGGAGTTGCAAGGTTAGGACATGCTTTTGGACGTGGAGTGCAAGGAAGCATGGACACTTGAGACAATTGCTTGGAATACCAAAGTAGAACTCAACACAATGCCCCAAAGAGTGTGGGCTTCATTTCATTATGGGGTATTTATATAAGTTGGAGAGCTTCTCTCTCTGCATGTAGGAATTGTAAGAATTCTCTCTCTACATGTAGAACTTGCATATAGAAGTTGCATGTAGGAGTTGCAAGTTGCATGTAGGAGTTGCATGTAGAACTTGCATGTAGGAGTTGCAAGTAGGACTTGCATGTAGAACATGCATGTAGGAGTTACATGTAGAACATGCATGTAGGAGTTGCATGTAGAACTCGCATGTAGGAATCGTATGTAGAACTTGCATGTAGAACTTGCATCTAGAACATGCATGTAGGAGTTGCATGTAGAACTCGCATGTAGGAATCGTATGTACTGCCTCTTTTAACCCATTCCTCTCTTTTAACCCCCCCTTTTTTCTCCCCCATTTTTTCTATTAGTTTGTATTAAAAATTCCCCCCTTCTTTCCACAAAGGTTCATTATTTTCTCTATCTTTAACCTCTAGACTGATCGTGCTACTCAAACAATCTTATATGTACATCAAGCTTGATAAGGGTATGGCCAAGCGTTAATTTTTATTGTGACTCTAATAACAAAGGAGGGGTGTTTATGACACCTATCTTCCCCACTAAAGTTAAAACAGTTCTCACTATTTCTATATTGTTTCCACAAAATCATTTCTACAAAAGGGCTCACTGCTAGTTTCCTTTATAAATAGGGATTCACCAACCTGTACAAACTTTTTCGTTAATGCAATTAGTCCTATTTCATTGTCTAGCTTCACTCTTTTGTCTTTTTACTATGCAAAGGGATGTTGTAAAATCTTCCACACACACTTCCCCTTGGGGTCCCTTGGGATTTTTGGAGGTACATTCTCAACCCTTGTGATTTTTGGAGGTACATTTTCATCCCTTGTGATGGTTTAATACATTGATGTAATGAAACATGCTTCCTAGAAAGTGAGGACACCGTGGGAGCCTATGTGATCCTTATGATCTTTTGGATTAAGTTATGCATAGTGCCCAATTGGGACAAGGTACCTTGGATGCCCTTTGCATTGGACCAATGGAGATATTTTATTTTATAATATGATGAACTATATGGAGTTAATGGGCCAAGTGTCTAGTGGTTTACATCAACTGTGATTGAGAAGTGAGGACTTAGTGGCTCACTAGCTAGTGACCATTAATGGGGATTAGGCGCGCATGCCATATGGCACCAGCATTATGTAGGATATGAAGACCCAAAGCTTTACATGAAGCTTGGGAGGGCACCAAGGTCCAAGACACAGCGAGAGCCTGGCATAGCTGGCAAAAGCCTTGATGGAAGAACTGGACAAATAACAAGCACACGGCTCAAGGAGCTTAGTACAAGGCAGTTGCGCTTAGCTGCCTATGGGGTGGAAGAGAAGAGATATGGCAAAGCTCCGCTTGTACCTGCATAAGGCTAGGAATAACCCCTCTCAGGAATCCAACTTGCATGTTCTACATGCAAGTTCTGCATACGATTCCTACATGCGAGTTTTACATGCAACTCCTACATGCATGTTCTACATGCAAGTTCTACATACGATTCCTACATGCGAGTTCTACATGCAACTCCTACATGCAAGTCCTACATGCAACTCCTACATGCAAGTCCTACTTGCAACTCCTACATGTAAATTCTACATGCAACTCGTACATGCAACATGCAACTCCTACATGCAACTTGCAACTCCTACATGCAACTTCTATATGCAAGTTCTACATGTAGAGAGAGAATGTCTTACAATTCCTACATGCAGAGAGAGAAGCTCTCCAACTTGTATAAATAGCCCATAATGAAGTGAAGCCCACACTCTTTGGGGCATTGTGTTGAGTTCTACTTTGGTATTCCAAGCAATTGTCTCAAGTGTCCATGCTTCCTTGCACTCCACGTCCAAAAACATGTCCTAACCTTGAACTCCTCCTCCCCGCTCCTCCAACCTTGCAACCCATCCTCTCCCTCTCCTCCTCCCTCCTCCTCCTCCTCCTCCCTCCTCCTCCCTTCTCCTCCTCCCTTCTCCTCCCTCCTCCTCCCTCATCCTCCTCCCTCCTCCTCTCTCTTCTTTCCCCCCATGCTCTTATACCTTCTTTCTCTCCTGCTCTTATGCTCCCCCTAAACCATTAGTTCCTCAACCCTTAACTTCCATGATCTATGAGGGAGACGAGTTCTCTACCATGTACTCTACCTTGAACCTTGGATCCTCCTTCTAACCCTCGAACATGTTCTAATCTCTGGAACCTCCTTCTAAACTCTAGAACCTCCTTCTAAACCTTGGAACGTCCTTCTAAACCCTGAACCTCCCTCTAATCCTTAAACTCCTCCTAACTCTTGTAACCCCCAATGAAGGTGAAAGCCTTCATTACCTCAACCATGATGATGCACATTCCTTTCACACATGCATGCACTATGTTTGCTTACCACACTTAAGCCTACGTCTCTCACCGAATACGACTCGAGGTCCTAAGCTACACATATACTACAAACGACAACCTTGATATATCTGTAGGTGACACAAAGCCTCGGAACCCTGCATACTGAGAATACCCTACTCTTCCTACGGAAGCCATGGGAAAGAGCCAACATTTGGCACCGCTATCGGGGAGACTAGCGTCTCAAGTAACAAGTAAACATATGCAGGTGTGTGTAAAAAACAAACTACTATGAATTTTCACGAACATAACACTCAAGGGCAAGGAGAGTAAAATTTTTTCCAACTCTAGCCAAACATATCAACCCCAAGCATCAACCCTGGGTTACTACCTTAAGAAATTTTCTTTATTTCCTAAAAAGAAGTGACTTGATAAATAAATCAGGCTAGGTAGTGGACACAAATGCATAGAGCTTCCAATTTTGATCATTTCACCTTTTTGCAGAAGAGCAAACCAAGCTAACCATGAAAAGTTGTGACTCGGGAAGAGTTTAGGGTTTAACCCTAAACCTACACTCGTTGCCTATAAAAACCCACTCCACCCCCTCATTCTTTTTCTTTCACATCTTGCCTCCATCCTCTTCTCCATTCCGAGCCCCACGCAAGACACTCCTCCCTCTCCATCGACCACCACCCTACTCCCATCCTCACATGGTGAGTTACTTCGAGCCCATCTCACAGCGATAACTTAGCCATCGACCCACCGTCCATTCATCCTTAACAATCTCGTTACATCGAGAAAGACTTGGAGAGCGTTCAAGTGGTCATCTTTTCCTCCCTTTAGATTTCCGTCAAAGTTTTTCGTCCGTCAAGTTTTCTTTTTTTTTTTCTTTTTCCCCCCTCCCCCTCCTCCATCCCCACCCCCCCCACCCCCGTTTTCCACCACCCCCCCTCCACCCTCCACTCCCCCCCCCCCCCCCTCCATCTCCACCACCCCCCTTTCCCCTCCCCTTCCATCTCCACCACCCCCCCTCCATCCCCCCCCTCCCGCCCCTCCATCTCCCCACTCCCTCCACCACCCCCCCCTTCCTCCATCTCCACCACCCCCCTTTCCCCTTCCCCCCCTCTCCCTTCCCTCCCCCCCCTTCCATCTCCCCCCCCCCCCTCCATCTCCACCCACCCCCCTCCCTCTCTCTCTCTCTCTCTCTCTCTCTCTCTCTTTAACCCCCCTCTCTCTTCTACCCCCCCTCTCTCTCTCTCTCTCTCTCTCTCTCTCTCTCTCTCTCTCTCTCTCTCTCTCTCTCTCTCTCCCCCCTTGCCGGTTGTTCCACTAAAATCTAAGGCCCTAAGGCCTATCTAACTAAAAGTCTTATAAGCCCTTCCTGCTGCGGAAGCGCCCGCAGTGTCGTGCATCGTAGCGCAGGCAGCACTCGTAGCTTGAGCAGCGCCTGCCAATGATGATGTAGTCGATCGCTAGCGACAGCGCGCACAGAGCCGCCATCCTTGCCACTTCCATCGCTACTTGCACTCGCCTCCATCCGCCTCCCCTCCCCTCCCACTCCGCCTCCTCCTACCCCTCCGGTCTCCACACCTCCCTCCCGTGGTGCCTCCAACCAGCCCCCCTCCTCACCCAACATCGCCTTAGGGCACCCGCTTCCCATGTCTTTAGCCAAAGACCTTCAAAGGCCTAGGCCTTCAAACCTCTTGATCTCCTGCCTCCATTTGAAAAACCAATCCCCCCTCTTAACTGCCACCCCCGCCGTTGTGTGATGCCCCTAACCCCCCCATCAATTTTTTTTTTGAATTAAAAAAAACAAACCTAATCTAACCTTGGCATTAACCCTAGGTTAGTTTAACATAGTTTAGGTTAGATTAGATACACTTTAGTTTAGTTAGTTGCAACCTAGGTTAGGTTAGCACCTTAGCCTAGGTTAGTCTGACAGGTTAGATTAGTGAACTAGGATTAGTTAGCTTTAACCTGTCAAGTTAGTTTAATTTACTGTAGTTAGTTATAGCTACAGTTAGGTTAGCATAACATAGGGTAGCCTAGTTACAATCTCGTTAGGTTAGTTGAACTGACCTTCGGTTAGTAACTAAATGTAGCCAGTTAGGTTAACCAAAGTAACTATCTAGATAAAGTAACTAGATAGTTGGGCTGATTGGCTAGTTAGACTAATTGGAATTAACTTGGTTCAAAACTCTCAATTGGACTTAAAGTGCATTCACACTAACCTTAAGACCAAGGCCCCCCCCCAAAAAAAGGCCAATTTTAACCCTACTTCAACACTTCGTATTGCGCCCGTTTGGGACCCAAACTAGACATGGTTTGAACCAAGATTTCACACATGGAAACTCCATGCTATGGAGAATTTTTTCAGCCCATTGCACACCATTTTGACATCCCTAGCGCTTGTGCATTCATGCCCCCGTGTGGGCCTCGTTTCCCACTAATTTGCTCATATCTTTACACCGTGACCTCCGATTGATGATCCATCTACATCGGCACATTTTCCTACACACGTGGGACAATATTAGGCCCATTATCAACATGACGGTCCCTATAACACTAACACAACTCTCACCCTCCAAACATAACTACATCAACACCTGCACTTGCGACAGAGACACCCTTAAGAACTCTCTCCCAATCTACATGCAGCTATGCTCCGGCCAACGCCTCCGACTCCAACACTTTCCAAATTCGCATACAACTGTGCTACAACCACTGCCTTCAACAATCCTCTACCCCGATCCCCCCCTTGAAATTCAAGAAATCCCTTTAACTCCTCCATGCCACAACATGGCTATATGCCGTCACGATGATGATGATGGGGATATGGACCTTGATGCGGAGGCTAACAATTTCTTTAATCGTAGAAATAATAACAATCAAGGCAGGCACCCTTGGGAAAACTAAAACTTCCCATATATAATCGTAGGGGAGATCTAGCCCATTTCCTCCAGCATTTTGATGCCGCATGTTGAGTGCGTGGAGATCAATCCAATGAAACCAAGGTGGCTTGGTTTCCCATGGCCTTAACCGATGAAGCGTCTGAATGGTACCTAGACCTCCTAGTGGAAGAGCGAGCCACATGGGACCTGCTTCAAATAGAATTTAAAAGATGTTTTCAAACGGAGAGACTACAAGATGATCCCGCTCTCCAACTAAGCAAGATCAAACAAGGCCGTCGAGAAGATATACGCACAAATCTGGGCAAGATGAAAAGATTAACCGCCAAATGTGACCCTCGCCCCGATGCAAAGTACCTCACGGTTTGGTTCATTGCAGGCCTAAGGAAGACAACCAGAAAGGATATGAAAAAGATTAGCAGCTATGAAATGTTCAGTGTTGCTCATGCGGCGGCCATTGACATCGAGGATGGGATGACTGACTCTAACACCAGCAGTGATGATGGTAGATCTAGTGCATGGGATAAGTACTCTAAAAAGGGCAAATCCAAGTCCACTGTGGAAACGTCAAATGAGGATCACCTAAAGGCCATGACCATGAAGCTAAAAGATGAAATGATGCAGGCTATGGAACAAAAGCTTCACTTGTCTCAGCTGCCACCTCAGACTTATCCACGGCGAGAAAATGTTTGGTGTCCACACTGCATGGCCAATCATATAGCAAATGAGTGCTCGATCCTAAGAGCCAAGATCACTGCACAAGCAAATCCACCGCCAAGGTTGTGGTGCCATATCTACGTCGTTGGCGGCCATGATGAAAATAGTTGCATCTTCAACATGTGCAACAACCCGCCTCGACCTCAACAATACCAAGTGACACCCATGCCAGTGTACATGCAACCGGCACTTGCACAAGCTTCCCTAGCTTTGAGGCTAAATCATGTTCCTATTCAGACACAAGTCCCACAATTACTCAGGAATCCCAATACACGACCATATCCAAGAGCACCAAATCCGGCTCCTTAGGCAGTTCCAATACATCAATTACAAGCCGAGGAAGTAGACTCGCCATTTAAGTATGAAGTAGAGTAACCAGTGTACTATGTAGAAGGTGCAGAGGGTGTAATATCAGTCTATGCAAATCAAGTTCGGCCCAATACATATCGAGCAAGTGCTACGGGTGTGGAGAAAATCACCGGATCACAGAGTGTCCTAATCATGGTAGCCCCACTACTTTCCAACCACTCTGCAGAGACTGTGGCATAAGACATGCCTATATGGATTGTACCATGAAAAATAAGGTCCCACAGCAAACAGAGGTTACGCTTGACGTCCCAATCGACATCATTGGGGTGGATCATCAAAGTCTAGGTCTGGCAAGTGTAATCTCACAACCTATGAATGTAATTACACGCCAGCAAAAAGAGGCCACCAAGGACCCTAGCATTCCAATCCAACCAAAGCGACTTCTTAAAAAGAAAGCACAAGTGCCTCCACCTCCGCTAAGTAATGAGTAGCTGAGCTCATCCACATCAACTCCCGAGCCTCAATTAAAAGAATCTCCATACCCAAATGCAGAGGTGGAGAAGGCTCGGTTTCAAGCACTTCAACAATGGGTACAAAAGGAACAAGCTCAATTTGAGGCTGAGAAACAAGCTCGATTTGAGGTTGAGAGACAAGCTCAAGACCCAATCCATGACGGCCCCACAAAGTATTGATACTATACTTGAGCCTCTATTCCAACAACAAACTCCACAACATAATGTACCGCTGCATCAACTTGAAGGAGCCGCACTCTCTAGCATCCTAAGTTGCCCTATGTCAATTCCCGTCGGAATCCTCCTACGAAATTGTCCCAATCTCTGGGAGAGTTTGAAAGGATGGATTGAACTCGCACATCCCCCTCCACCTATGAATGACATTAAAGATATCCATGTGTGGATGGGTGAGAGAGATAACATATGCAACATTACTGTGCCTTTGATCCACAAGGCATATAATGAAGTCCAAACCATAGTGGATCGTGGAGCAGGTATAAATGTCATATCAAAGGAGCTCTACGATGAATGGGGTCTCCCACCAATGCAAAAGGCTAATTTCAACATACGCCTTGCCAATGATTCACAGGCTAAACCCTTGGGAATAGTGAATGGCGTGTCAACAAAGGTCGCAAAAGTCCGCTTTTCCCTTCAATTCACAATCTTGGATCTTTTCAAAAAATCATATCAAATCTTACTGGGACGTCCTTGGTTAAAGGAAGCATCAGTCCTCCATGACTGGGGAACTAATAACTGACAATCCAGAATCGCGATACTGCAGTCAAGATGAATGTGGGAAAAGGAGTTATAAAACCAATTGTGCCTAGAGCATTGGATGACACATCTTCAACGACAATCTCAAGCAAATTAGCTCCACTGCAACAGCATGCCATAGTGGGCGATTCACAAAGCAATGTAAATAACTAGATACAAACATTGGCAACCATCAACAACTGCCATTCATTAGACCCCATTTTCTCGCAGATAGATGCTAAGGTGCTACAAGTAGATCCTACACTCACACATGAAGAACTAATCAATCTAGAGGTGCCATTCTTTATGGCTGACCTCGAGTGGTATAATGAACATGAAGAAGGTACCCATACCAATGATGACTCAAATTTTCCTTAGGACCTTGAAACTGAGGCTGAGAATGCTGAAATTGAAGATCAAGTCTGTAACAATGACTTAGCCATTCTGCAAGCCCTAATGGCAGTCGACCTTCCAAAAATTGGACCTCCAAAGTTGAATAACAGTAGAAGATCCCGTGAGAAAGCTGAAGGAGGAAATCGCAGAAAAGCCAAGGCCAAACACTTCAATGAATTCGAACGAGTCCAAACAAGGATCACTGAATTGTATCTTGCAAAGCCAGCTCCCTCAAAATCAAAACCATCACCTCTTGAATGGTCACCTGAGGGACTAGAAGGAGTATGCGTAGCAAATGAACCCTTACTTGGAAACACCTTACCAGTGGAAAAGTTACCCCACAGTTCCCAAGGTAAGAAGTTTCGAAAGTACAAGCCAGAGAATTAATAATTAAAAAAAAGGTCCCCAAGAGCCAAACAAATCGATTAATGATACTATGCCACCCCATACCCATAGCACATGTCAGGATAGTTCAACACCATAAGAGGCTGATCTTCAAGGAGTGCTGGAGTACTTCAAGAAATACACGTGGCAATGTCCCCATAGCAATGCCAAGACCACTAAAAGAATCTGAAGTTCAAGCTATACTGCTAGAAACACTGGATAGAGTCCAATTCAACACAACCATAAACGGGAGCTGATTGAAGTGATACAACATCAACACGCAAGCCATCCCCAATAATAATGAAGTTTTGGGAACCCCAAGTCTTTAATAGTTTGCACTAGATTGTTACACGTGCACTCACTAGCATATGCACGTTTTTTGCACATATAGTTTGCACTAGATTGTTACACGCACACTCACTGGCATATGCACGTTTATGCACATTTAGGAAGACCTAATCAACTTTGTATTAGGGATGATTGAGTCTTAGTAGGGATGATTGAGTCTTAGTTTCCCTATTAAATCCCACAAATAAGCATATAGTTAGTCCCTACCTAATCGACACATCACGTGCACTCACACAATTTTGCATAGGCACATAATAGATTGCATCAATAATAGTATCACACACTTTTATTCCATACTCTCAAAGCATGCAATGATTCACAAGTAGGACAAGAAGCTATACCAAAACTTAAGATGAATGGGTAAAAGAGTCTGCAACCTCAGCAACGAGAACCCTGCCAAACATCACAACCGTCTCCTAAATGCAAAAATATCAGACTTGCATACAAACTTATCTATAAGCTTAATGATACGGGTGCAATTGCATCCAACATGTATGCAAAATAGCAAGAAATGCTAGCCTCAGCAACGAGACCCCCGCCAAACCTCTTTCCAAGAAGATTTGATGGAAGAGTCCGCAGCCTCAACAACGAGATCCCCTCTAAAATTCATAGCTGTCTACCCCTCCTCAAGAGGAGATAAGCTTATTGACTACAGACCAAAAATTGTATGGTACAAAAGCATTACAATAGGAACAACTTGCATGCGGTTTCAAGAATTTTGTCTAGTTGAGTAGATCCCTCTAGGAATAGTGGGCTCGTATCTAAGAAAAGCAACATTTGGAGATAGTCTATGACCTTTCTCAACAATTCTATTTCACATACTATATTTTGATCTAAGATTTTAGCACATTATATATGCACTAAAATGTATAATTATTTTTCATGCATTCCAATGCAATAAGTTTTATGACAATTTTAGCATTATTATTGTATGAATGTAGTAATTTTAGAAGTTATGGTGGATACTCTTTTGCTTTGTTTAGGAGCACTTGTCCTTTAGAATTTCTAGACTTGTAATATGTCACCACATCCTTTAGGACCTTTTTGCCAATTGACTCTCCATGTCTTAACTAATTAATTTCCTTTTCAAAGGATGTCTTCTTTGTTTCTATTGGTGCTGAACTCCTCTAAATTTTGTAATAGTTTAAAACTATTTATCAACTAGAGAGGTGGTATTGTACCAATGAATTATTGTTCCTCTTGTTGTGAACCATTGTAGATTATATATCATCTATTCCTCTTGGTATATCCTTGATTTGTATTTCCATAGTAAGCATTCCATTAGTGGTTTCTTTTCTTCCACCCAGATCCCCCACCCCAAGTTGACTGAGCCCCTTGCCCAACTTGGGAACTCCTTGCAGCATTGGGATACTCAGGTTTACACAGGCTAATATGGAGCTTCCCCAAGATAAAGCTGTTTGCTAGTTCAACTCCCATAAGCAACCCTATAAACCGTCATTACATCATTACCCATACCGAAGACTCATTTGAGACAGAGGATCATCTCAAACCCATAGGAGCAAATCTATTGCTTGCAACAAGAAATCAAAGAGCTCAAGCTTCAACTTGTAGCCCTCAGGAGGAAAGTGGAGGGCATGGAGGTAAGGGAAAGCAATAAATTATTGCAAACATATACACAAATGTAATGCATCTCCACCGGCACTAATACTTGTCTCTATGGTTAAGAATATGATCACCAATCATGTGAAGTAAGAAATGGCTATTGATTCCAGCAACAAAGTTAATAAAGTGGATCTGTATATGGAGGTAAAAGAGCCAGAAACTAGAGCACGCAATAGGCTGATCTTATGCATTGGGGGACTAAAAGATGGCTAATTGCCTTCATGATGAGGACAAAAACATAGATGACATAATCATATGTCTTAAGAAGAGAGTACGACAAAAATGATATATGCAATATTAGTGAAAATGGTAGACAAGCACAAATCTACTTCAGAGGGAGGGTACCAAGAGTTAAGATCCCTAGAAAAACACATAAGTATATCTGAGGAGTTCACTCCGATGCATCTCAAACAAACTCTCAGTCTTAAATTGATGCTACAATAGTTAGAATGTTGCTATGCCCTATAATAACTCAAGAGTTGCCGTGGCTTATGCACTCCCTCGATTCTTTGGTTCTCCAAATGGAGTAAGTTACTTTTTGTTGTTTGTACTTTGTCTCATAGACCTCGAAGGCCTTCCGCAGACATTAATACATCTTTCTTTTTTTCTTTCTCTTCAATTACTTTCTGCATTCAACATTTGTCACATGAGATCTACTAGTCTCGAAAACATTTGTTAAATATTTAATGTCTTTCCTTGTCATGGTGATGCACACTCTTTGTCTTTGGAGGCATCCCTTACAAAAACTTATAAGCTAGTGCTTGCTTCTTCTACTTATTTTTTGAAAAATTCTAGCAAATTAGTTGCTTTTAAGTCCATTTGTTGCAAACTTGTGGGTTCCTTTTGGAGAATATTTGTCAATGATAAGACTTCTCCTAAAACTTGTCATAAAATGTTTAATCAACCATAGATTACTAGAGGTAGGTCAAGTAATTCTTCCAAGATAGGGATATTGGTTGACCTAGGTGATTCTAGGGAGACCCAAATTATACATACAATGGTGGATACTAAAGTAGCCATAGACCTAATTACTTGCTTCTTCTGCCATCTCAAACTTTTTACCAAAAATCCCTCAAAATGGAAATACAATGCCCTTCTAGTAATGCATTCTTTACATAGTTCTCATGACAAGTCTCATGGCTAGAGGGCAACTAACCTGTGAAAATCCTTGACTTATAGTTTATTGAATTTAAAAGAGGGGTTGATTAGTTTACTAAAATGAATTTGAGTGTCAAAAACCTCCATGTAATAGCAATTGAGTGTCAAATAGGGAATGTAGGAATAGTCTTTACCTTCCATAGGCCTACAGTGACCTTAGTCTACATCTTGGTAGAGACACTTGCAGTTTTTATCCTTTCATGCACAAGATTGAAGGCTTCTATGCGGAAACATTGTGCAAGTTGCTCAATTATTAGAGGGATTGCACAAAAGTGCCACTTTAGAGCAAATTTGTAGATTCTAGGACATTTAAGATGGTCATTGTCATGTTATCCCAATCAAACTATAGAATCCTAGATCTAGTTGGATTTCTGCTACACTAGTCCGTTTGTATATTAATAGTCCCTCTTGTCACTATCATTTCCCACCTCCATCCCCTCTCCCAAATCATAGGCTAACATGCTCTTTACTTTGGACTCTTTGTTGTGGAGCTTTATTAATCTTGCATTATACATAGTGGTTTATATCAATTTCCTTACTACTTATCTCTAACATCCTTCCATTCACCATATGCCAAGTTCTTGAGCAATAACTTTTTGAATTTGAAGCTATGTAGATGCAGGCAAATTCTTACCTTCCCTAGGGCTCTTAAGTGAGTATCCCCCAAACGACTGATAAATTAAAAATATTTGATACATATTGCTAACTTACGTGAATTGAGTTAGCCCACAATTTGTGTTAATCTTACACCAATAATAGATTTCGTTCCTCTACCAATATCCTCCAAGGGTTTCTTCCAGAAATTCTAAAATGTGCCGTGAATAGAAGAATTCCCAAATGTTTATCCTTTCACATGCTTGATTTGTTCTTTACACATCTAGAAGAAAGAAAGTGAACCCACCATTCTTAATATGCACAACTAGAAAATAGCCATCCTTACCTTAAGCAACAATACTAACTCCCCATGATCCATGAGCGAAAAATTCGCACTTCTCTTTCAAAAGTATGTCTCTTTTACCTAGCCACCGAAAGAAAAGAAAACCCACCATTCTTAATATGCACAACCATAAAATAGCCATCCTTACCTTAAGCAACAATACTAACTCCCCATGATCCATGAGCAAAAAATTCGCACATCTCTTTCAAAAGTATGTCTCTTTTACCTAGCCAAAGAAAACCCACCATTCTTAAAACTCCAGAGCTATAAAATAGCCAACCTCTCTCACTTCCCATCCTTGTCTAAGCAACATAGGACTCCCCAATGACCTTGCCTCAAATTGCACACAAATTAAAGGCCCATCCTCAACCAAAACTAATCTTATTTTGAAAATACAAAAACTGCAAAAACATTTTGCACTACATAAATGCCTCAAAAATTAATATAACACTTTCTACAAAGACGTATATGACCTACGGCTTCCTCACAATACCTTGACCATGTATTCCATTAGAATATATCGCTTAAACAAAAGATGCAAAGATAATAGGTCTATTGTTCTTACTATTCTATGGCACAAGCTCATCAACCCTTCCTATTGGCATTCCCACTCTAGGAAGATTACATTCTTTGGAACATGAAGGGATTCTCATCTCGAAGTTATTCTAATTTGCATCACTTGGAAAATCGAATCCTCATTCCATGAGGTAACATCTCTTGTATAGGATGCAAAGATCGAGCAATACTATCAACATGCACCTTCAACAACAAGCAACTAATAACAAGGGTGCACAACAAGTGCACACGAGCAATTGTTCCAAATATAGTAATTGGGCTATTAAAAGGTGATCTCCATGAAAAGCAACCCAACTCAATTAACTCTTTTTAAAAATCACGAGAAGGAATTCACAAAGGAGAATCCAATCCTCCACTAGAGCGCTACCTCGAAAGAGGGAGTGCTAACAAGTCTTTAACGATCTCGAATAGTTGCATAGATATATAGGTAAAAGGATCCTCCACTATAGCACAAAGTGCAGTAGTTTTATAAAAATGATCCAAGAGAGAGAATCTCAAGCATCTAACTTAAAAGATCCTCTCAATGAGAACAAAGCATAAGAGCTTCCAAAGCAGCTCTTAATTAGAATTAAAAAGGTGTTAAGATCTTAGCCAGGAAACACTCAAGCAAATATTGCAAGCTGTTGTCCGTTTTCACAAACGAGTTAGGTGCGCTCTCCGATTTCATCTTATCTTTATCCAACACCTCTGCTCTAGCTCGTTACCATACATTACACCGCATGCCAGGGCAAACCATTCAAAACTTGCCAACATTGTGGCACACTTGCCTTTGCCCTTCCTTTACCAATGGTGCCTTCTCAACATTAAGATTTCTTGGCAGTAAGAAAAATAGTGTTCTCAGGCCCTACAGGAGGCGCTGGGTCAATTTGAGCTCCATAATCCTGCGTCCTGGCAAACCTCCAGTAATCGCTTGGAAGACGACTCGGAAACCATTCATTTAAATCCTTGAAGAATTGTGCGACCTCTGAAATCGCGAAGTAATTGATCGGGAACGTTGTCACCTCCAGTATACCTTCAGTATGCCGAGGAATTTTTTTGTACTGCAAAGTTTAACACAAGAATCAGCGAGCTTTATAGCCTATGGCAATAAATCTCCCTTGTTCCCGGTCTCTTTCAACAAGAGAATCTGCATGAAACGAGTTTAAATGCAAAGAATATCTCAAGATCATCATACAAAGCCAAACATGCTTACCAATAAAAATCCCATTATGATTTCCAGAAAGTCATCTTCTGGCATGTTTACAGACTTTGGATACATCTCTCCACATATAACACGGTGCCTGCATTGAGTCACAAAAGCAGATGATAATTTTCTAACTGACAACCGTATCTAGGATTTTACTACTGTTGCAGCTTTAATTAAGCCAGAGAACTTCCCTTGGTTCCTTTTAAGTCATTGGTTGCATGTGCCATAAATGTGCCAGCTTAGCCTCTAGTGTGGACGTTGCACAACTCCGTCTTCCACTTCTTACGCTCTAAAACCTTTAGGGCACTGGAAAATCTATTTATTCAAGAATGGCCTGTCTTTTGGAAAGTGGGGGAAGGTGATTGGCTCATATAAAAAGACCAATCAACCAAAATCTTCTTCTTTGAGAGCAGAAGGAGAGGGATAGGCACATGGCTTGCCCATTGCAGGAGTCCACTAAATCCACATCTTGAACAGGTAGTAAGGCTTGGTGCACAGAGCGCTTAACAAACTTTCAAGCACTTAGCACACTTATAGGAACTGATCCGCTCCTTCTCAGTGCGGCATGGCACAATGTCGCACAAAACATTGAGACTCTCTTAATAGCATCGTGAAAAGATGTTTATTCTTTCAAGATAAAACATCACAAACTGTAGACAAAGTTTGTTCTTTGTAAGTTCACATATATACGTGTGTGTGGGCCGAAGAAATTGAGACTTTCTTGATTGCTTCGTGAAAATCTAGTTTCCTTCAAGGGGAGAGAGAGAGAGAGAGAGAGAGAGAGAGAGAGAGAGAGAGATGCCCTTGCTACATTGTAATTATCAATGATTACTTACTTGGTCTCTGAATCATCTTTGAGGAGAACAATGTCATACATCCAGCCCCCATTGGTTTTAAACTTCATTTCATAAACTATGTCATACTCCATATTGCCCCCCGATGGTATTTTGATAGAAACAGACTTCCTGATTCGAGAAGCATTGAGTCTAGCATTCTCAACGGAATCTTCTTGAATTAGTTTAGTCTGAAAAGAAAAAACAACAATCATTGCCTTACTGACTCAATTGTAAAAAATATATTACAACTAAACAACACAAGATAATAGCCAAAGTGCTTACAGGAAGAATGTCGCATTTTCCTTGTTCCAATAGCTTGGGATCATACACCATCTACATGCCCAATATGTACATAAAATTCAGCACATGACATAGGTAACCAAACAAGCTTTATTTGATACTTCACATCCACACAACACAAAAAAAATCCACAACATTAGTAGCTAGATTTAATAAAATCCCTATAATAGCCTATTAAGCACAATGCACTTTCTAAAGGAGAACAATCATGTGCCTTGAACAAAAACCTTTACTATGAAGAATAGCCATAGAAGAGCAACCATGTGCCTTAAATAGCCACCAAAACATTTTGGAGTGTACAAACAACCATAGTTCTTCTGAAATTCAGGTTGAAGTTGGCTAGAACCGAGGAGGTCAACATGTAGAGGGAGATTGTTCCACATGTAAGACGTCCAAGGCACACTGGATTTCACACCACCTTACAGGTCGTAAGAGGCGTGCTTTTTTCTCTCGCAGAGGTTTGATTAGGTAATCCATCTTTTCGAGGAGGGAACCCCATCATTGCATGGGAACTTCTATATCGGAGGGAAGCCACCCATCCCCGTCACGGACCTGGTGCTCTGGCACACATAGGCCACGTTGCTCTATGATGCTCCAAACCAGGCAGTGTATACCTAGATGAATCCAGGAACATTCCCAAACTCATCCTCTAAAAACACAACATAGTGCAGTTTCAATCTCATGAGAGTCACTCACAAGGTTGAAAACCATAAACTCCATCATGCATGGTAGGGACTAGCTAACTATGACATCCCCACTGACGTCATCAGCGTCCAACAGTGGGTGTAGACCATAGTATAAAAATATGCTCTCACACATACAAATCCACACACCCACACTTACTTGAGCATCCATTTATACAAAGTCTTCGTACTGAGTTACTGTCGGCACTCCGGAGGTGAAGGGCAGACTCAACCATGACGAAGGCTAGCACTAAAGGAGAAGGCTAATCAAAAGGTAGTCCAAAATATCTTCATTCAAGCTACAACTTCTTGTGAAGTCTAAACCTTTTCATTTTAGTCTCTCCCCAACGAGCATCTAAATCTAAAACTAGCTGATAGGGCAACGCACCATTTAAGATAGATAGAATTGTCACAATACCAGCAGGCCACAACTTGGACGAAAACTTCACAAGGTGAAATTTGCATGTCCGCTAATACGGCAGAAGCATATACCTAGATGAATCCAGGAACATTCCCAAACTCATCCTCTAAACATAATGCAGTTTCAAACCAGGCACTACCTGATATGTCCTCCTTGGCAAGCCTACCCAATACGCCTTGTTTACTAGATGGAATGTGCAGGCTCCACTACGTTGACTCCATAACAATAGAGCCAAGGACCATGAGGGACTATGGACAGAGCACACTTCACACATGGGAAGAAGGTCTTGGCCCTCATCCTAGTACAAATGTTTTAATCATGCTGCATGCTGCCGCTTCCCTCCTGCTTGGAGTACCTGCACCATAGCACCCATGAACAAAGCAAGGGATCCCATAAATACTGTGAACTACCAAACTCTCATGATTGGCCACACACTGGCCAAGATCTAGGGGTATGTACTTATACATCTTGTTCCACCCCAGGGCTGGATATGGTGGACTAACAAAAGACACCTGACTGAAGTTGATCAATCTGTCTGTGGCTTACCCCACCATACCCCATTTTCGGCTACCACTTCCAATAAGATAGATGCTAATGCTAGATCATCGATAGAGGAACTACAAGCTTTCTGTGGGTAGGCTTGGGAACCATGTAAAGGCCCAAGACTTTCCATCTGCATCTAGCATTGATATGGCACATTGCTTTAAAAGTTCACCTAAGATGATGTTCATTAGGCCTAACTGAAGGAAATTTTCAGATGCTGCCACATGGCAGTCTCACATGCGCCGAGTACAGGGGTCCCACACCCCGCCTCCTAGCCACGCAATCAACCTCCTCACTCCCCAAAAAGGGATATGAGGAGGGCCTTCAACAACCATTTTATATATTCAGGGACCCATACATACCACATTTACTTACCGGATTTCTCCCTTCGTCTTCCACGTGTCAACCGTGTATGCCAAGGGCCTTTTTTTAAAGCCCCCCCTTAATTTCTTTTATACCACGAGAGGGTTAGGAACCATACCTCTGATCCATAATGTTCCAGGTCTCCAGAGGGCCTTTGACCTGCCAGGTAAGTCCTGAGGTGTGCTGCCCACATGGCAGCCTATGTGATGCCCATATGGCAATCCCCTCTCTTTGCAGGGTTATCGAGCATATCCTCTGAACTGCCACCCTAAAAAAGATAGCGACCTAGCATCCTGCTAGCTGTCGATGATACATGAAAATCTCTCTTGGAGGGTCTCCCTTTTGCTGAGTCTCTACAAACTGCGAGACTACTCAAGACTGCTCTTGGGGCTTCAATAGGTCCTAAGGGAGGGGAGCCTATGAAGGCTACATTAATTAGTGGATGCGAATAAGGACTATGCAGTTTATCATGGCTTGGCTCATGGCAGTGATAATAAAGACACTCCTTGTCATGTCTCTACTTCTCCACGTAAAGAAAACCCCCATACTAACTATCTACTGCTGGTTCGGTATTTGAAGTGTTGCTAACTTTTCAACCCGCTGAGGTCTCTTCATACTATGTATTAAGGGAGCCTTTGGGTCCGTGGCCACCCTTGCTAATCAGCTTAAATTTCTGAGCGAGGTCATAAGCAGTGTCGTGTATGCCTTCAGCCTAAAGCTTTGGACATATTACTAAATATCAGAGCTAAGATAATGAAGAAACTTATGATCGTGGTGTAATCGTTTCTGCAATCTGCAATTGTAGAGCTACTTGCATAGAGTGATCTGTATGTGGTTGACTAAGCCCAAGGCCACATATGTGAGGCTGTAGGAACTATGCATGAAGACGAATGAGGCTTGGAGGCCCTTGATGAGCTCCGCCTAATCATATCTATCTACATCCAAGTATTGTAGCGCTCTGTGTGCCTCTTGTGCAAGTGACAACTAGACCGTCCTGTCATGTCAAGTGCTCGATCTGGTTTAGCCAAGACAAGAGTACTAAACGCATTGCTTTCTACTCGCACTTGTTGGAACTAGTTCTGTGGGCTTGGCTTGGAGCAAACATAGGATCAATGTGTGATACGATGGCCTCTTCAAGATGGCCATGAGAGGGGGTTGTTCTCTACAATCCTGACAAATACGATGACGTCTGATCACTCCCCCATTGTCCTCAAAAGCAGCAACAATACCACATATGGAATGCGGATCTCCTCACCCCAGTTGGATGGGCACCGTGGACTACGGAGGCCATACAAAGAAGCAATCATTGATTCGGCATGAGTGAGAGTCGGTTTCGCTGGAAGACCTAGCACCCATTAAAGGAGCAAAAGAAGGCTCCCAGTGGCTGGTCGATCGCATTGGAGTAGACCTTTAGGTGACAAATTACAAACAGGCAAGTTCTAATATCATTCACAAAACCAGGAAATAGGATGACCCATCACATTTTCCAGACCACGGAACCTGAATCAACAAGGAGGCAACTCCAACGCATTCAGATTTCCAAGAGATTTTGGCGATGACTACCTCTTTCTTGAACCATTTGTTGAGCTGCTTGGAATTCTCCTTCATCGTCGGTTACTTAAGGCCCTGAAGGCCGTTGAGTGCAGAAATGCCAGGACCGCTTTGCCCTTAACCCTCGAAACTCTTGTTATAGCATGGGCTCCTCTAGAACAGCCCAAGGATGGGGTGACATGGCAGGCCTCTCATAAGGGAGTTTATCAAAAGCGCCTCTCATTTGGAGAAGGGCTCCTTGAGGACATCTAGGCCTCCATCCCAAAATCTTGAAGGGGGGGCCAGAGACAGTTCGACAAGAACCCCCAAAGGCATGATGGACAAAGCAATCTCCAAAACTAGAGTTCTTCTCCCACTCTGTTGGGAGAGGATAAGATGCTGTGATAGGCTTCCCGAAGCTCTAATTCTTAAAAGACAATTTGAAGGACATGGATCATACAGTTTGTTGTATTCCCTAACAGAACGTTCTGTTTTAGACAGAACATTACATTTTCTACGCTTAAAGGTTAAAACCCCTTTTGCCAAGTACTGAAAATACCTCCTCCTTTATTCCCCGGTCAACAAGCATCTGTTGCATGGTTCTGGCCTTAGCTTTAGCCGCTGCAGCTTTTCCCCTTTCAGATATGGATCCTGCATCAGCTGGCTGCTCCCAAAACTTCCTTTGCACGGGATCTGTGTTACCGTCAGGAGCGACACCCAATTCAGACATCCACTGCACCACATTGCGACTTCGTCAACAAATTGTGAAAGGTTCCTCAAGCAATGGTCTAATAACCCAGGAAGCACATCATCGTATTATTAACGACCAAGACAGCAGAGTGACAGAAGACAATATTGGATGCAAGTATCGCAGTTTAGCAGTTCAAACAGCATTTGAACTTAATACAATGCCGTGAGTCAGAAGAGAAACCTGCTTCCTGACCGCCATCATTTTCTCTTGATCCATAGCAGGGAGATTATACGCCTTGAAAAAATAGCAAAATTCTGGCCTCCGACCCATCAAAATCCGCAAAGAATTTCTGAGATCCTTCGAGAATCCAAGGTATTGAACTTTTTTATTTTGGTCCAACACGGCGAACACACTTGCAGCAGTGTTGGGATCCACGGGAGGTATGATTTTACCGTGAGAATTTATAAAACTGTTTAATGGAAGGTCTTGAAGGGAAGGGAGAGAGTCATCTGCAGAAGCCACAACCACGAAAGCCCGTCTTTGTTGCATTGAAACGTATCTTCTTCCTGCGCTAATGTCCCTTTCAGACACGCAAAACCCATTTTTCTTAAAGCCACTGAAAGGGACAAACAACTTGGAAGCCGCGCCCGATTTCTGGGCACCTGATAGTTGGCACTGATTGGCACCTGCCGACGGAACGGGCACTCCGGCTGCTATTTGACGGCTGGAAGATAATAGAGACACCTGAACAAAGCGGATTTTAGAGAAAGGTCCTGGGCAAGAGAGGTACTGGGGGAGGAGAGAAAGCAACGGCAATGAAGAACCACAAATGTGAGCAAGAAGCTAAGCATTGCAAATCGTATTCGGTGTTATTGCAAATCGAGCAAATGAATTATGGAATTCATAGAGTTGACAGCAATTTGTAGTGTGCGTGAAGCCGCAGTGCGATGAGGAGGTAGCATGAGTCGAGAAAAGTAGGATGAGTAAGCAGCCAGGGGGGAAAGCGGAAGAAATCAACATACGGAAGACGACATTTTGGGACCAAAATTCTTGTGGATGGGAGAATGTATCTTGAGTTGAGAAGGAGATCGTGCGCGACTCGACTGCGAGCAGGACAAGGTTGTAGAGCGCACTCTTGTGGTCGAAGTGTTTGCTTCAAAAGAAGCTCGGAAGAAATCGCCTGCAAGGAAGGCAAAAATGCAGCTCAATGGAGCTCTCTTCCTAATGAAGTGTAATATCTTGGGCTTTTTATTGTTGTTGTTGTTGTTGTTGTTGTTGTTGTTGTTGTTGTTGTTGTTGGATAAAGCCCTCGGATAAGATATCCTCTCTCTCCTCACTTCCCTCTATCTTTTTTTTTTTTCTAAACATGTGTTTACTCATCCTCCACCGCCAAGATTGCCCGCCCACGTCCTGCCCACTCCACCGATGCATTCCATTCCTGATGGGCGCGTGTCGGCGCTACACCCCTAAATTACTGCTTCACTCTTGCCCGTTGCGTTATCAAGGCGGTCACACACTGCCCCATGCCCCCCCTCGCTTGCACAGGCTTCGGCAGTGTGTGGACTGCGCACACCGGTCGGGACATGATATACATGCAAAGCGCTCCCTTTAGGACACACACATGAAAAAATGGCTACGTGTTATTGGGGCTGCGAATTTTTCGATTGCAGATCTTGGGTTTCTGTTCCTGATGTTGGAGAATCTGTGGGCACTCGGCAAGGGTTGTGCTTGCCCATGCTCATGGACGCCCCTTTGCAGCCTCCTTTAACAGTGAGAAATTGGTACATGTTAAGGGAAAGAATAAAGGTGAACTTCTATCTTTGTCAGTCCAAGTGGGAACCATATATTGTCGTGGGTTGATTCAATTGTAGTCGCATCCCCAGGTGATGCTTTAGGCATGTCTATATTGAAGTCACCCAACACCATTGTGGAGAAGTTTGTGCTTCTCTTAGCTACTAGCATTTTTTCTAAATAAGTCAAGAACATGTTACATTTTTGTGATGGAGGTCTATATTTGTTGAAGATTTGGAAGCTTCTGTTTTGAATTGTTGTACTAATGGATGTTATTTCCACTCCTTGTTCTGCATATTTATCTATTGTATGTATTGGCAAGTGCTCTCGTAGAAGAGCATGCATTAGCCCATGCGAGAGTAATTGTCAATGATATTAAATCATGGTGGGACCATATCGTTTTGTTTTTTGTTTTTTGTTTCTTGAAGGCAAATAATGGTCGAGTCTATAAGCGTGGTCATTCCTTTAATGTCCAAGTTTTATTTTTTGATAGTAGCGATCTTGTGTTTAGTGATGTTATCAAGATTTCTTTGTTTTGTCATTGTTGCCTTTGCAATGCTTCTATTGTGATCCGTCCTGCGTTGGTGTTTAGTCTATGCATCTGGTTGCAAACATCTGTGTCGACGTGGAAATTTTCATCTTGAATTGGTTCCAACAAGTACAAACATTCAATATCCTTTACACGCGATAAGGCAGTGTATGCCAAACTGTGTGCATGCACTCCCTTAGGTGAGAAAGCAAGTCTTTCGGACGTGAGACCTTGTGCGCGATGTATTGTCCTTGCTCTGCTGTTGGTTGTATAGGAAATTGCTCTCGAGTAAGTATACTTGTTTATGGCCCTACTTGCACTTCTTTGGCAATCCTGAAGATAGGTGTCCATTGTGGCGTAATGTTTTTTTCATAAGCATTAATGTTATTTTGTTGAGCTCTTATCCCAGTATCTTTGAAAGGGAATAATATCCACACTATATTCTTGCCATTAATTGTTGATGCTATCATGAAAACTCCGTCAGCGCCATTCACAAGGCTGTCTTGTTGGTCGATGTTCCTCGAGCAAAGTTCTACTGGCATACCCTCTTTAATTTCAATTTTGCTATACAGACCAGATGTGTTCTTCGGATCCTCTAGGATCTTAGTTTTGTTGCATGTTGCATGGGAGAAGTGATCTTTTGCAAGAAGCACATGTTGTCTTCCTGTGCAAAATTGCATCACCATGTCGTCGTGTTTTTTTGTTTGCAAGTTTGTGTAGTACAAGTGCGGGAAAGTGTGATCAAGTGGGATAGGACATAGACATCTTTCATTGATGTAATCCAAGTCTTTTGTTGTGTGGGTACACTTCGTGAATGAGCTAAGTGTGTTAATGAATGTGTTGTTGCTTTGGCGCATGATTGATTTTAGCTCGAAGCATTTAGGTTTCGTGTGCCAATATGTCTCGGCAAGGCAGTTAAGTTCATTTTTCGATAGTTTGAAGCCCCACGAATCTTTTACTAGCTTGGCTTGGTAGAAGTCTCCACATGTAATCATGTCCATGTTGCCGAAGAAGTGTGTGTGGTCTCTTTTTAAAGTACACATTCTTAAATTGGCAAAGTTCAATGTTCTTCTTCTTCCCACTAACGAGATCTCATCGAAAACAATAAGTTGCAGTTGCGAATATGGGGTGCTCAATGCATCCAAACCTTTCTTTTGGCAAATATGTCAAGTTATTTGTGTGAGTTAGAAGGTGCAATGCTGAGTGGATTGTGTATGTTGTCAAGTTGTCAGGGTTATTAAATTTGTTGAACCTTACAAACCTCAAAAATTTGGACTTTTTTTTTTTTGTAAGAGTTGTTATTGTGGTTATATTCGGCTACGAACGTTACAAGGCAGATGTTATCCAACTCTCGTCTTTCAATGTATTTGTCGATACTTGTTTGACCAAGAAATTTCTGTTGAGTCATTGTCAAGCACTTGTAGCTGTTCTTTGAGTTTTAGAATGAATGCCCTTTTTCTTGTTTCGTTCGTATTGATGAATTGGAAGTCAATGTTGGACTTGTGTAAGGGTAGCCGATAAAGTGATAAATGCCACAAGTTGTGCACTTGTTTTTTGGGCATGTAGAAAAGCATTCCCCATTTTCCTCAATCTCTCCTCTATGGGATTGTTTTCTTGTGTGCATGTAGTCAACGTGTCTCGCATCAATTGTGTAATTGTGCTATCCATTTTTGTGATGTATGATGCACAATAAGACGCAGCAGCACATGGGTAGTGAAGGACTGACAACATGCACACTCAAAGGGGATATGTCAGTTGCAAGGATATTGTCTCTCTTAGGTTGAGGATGAATAACATCTATTTCAAGAAAATTCACCCTATCAGATTTCAATACCACTATCAACAGACCATTAGAAATGGTATATCTTAATCTGCTATCACCATAACATTCCTTCTTGATATTCTTACTTATTTGTTGTCATCCTATTGTATGGGATTCATGGCAACTCTTACAAAAAAGAAAACAACACCATATATCTCCATGTGCATTTCATGGTTTAATTTTTTCAAGCTATTGTTTTGAACATCCATTTAGTTGAAGACAAAAGGAGAAAGAAAATATTCGATATGGTCATCTAGCTAAAAATGTGTAAATAAAATCTATGTGAAAAACATACGCTCTCAAAGCGATGTCTTCTTTGACTCCAATGATAACTAGTGCTATAATTATTTTCACTAATCAAATGATTCTTTCCTCTTTTTTTTAAAGGATTGCTTTCATTTATGGCATTAAAGGATTTCATGTTTCTTTTATCTTTACGTTTGTTTATAAGAATTGAAATGTGGGGGATACTTACCTATATGAGACTCAAGCACTCAAGCCATTACACACTTACAGACACGTTCACGCACAATGCAATCAAGCAAACCACATTCAGTGCAAAGGACCCTAAACCAACACAACATGTGGATTGCTACTACAAACAAGACCCACGCTATTTGTCCTCACAACAGAAACCACAATGCTTCATCTAGCATTCAAAATTCGCTATCTCAATCTATCAAATTGCATGATTTCTATCTCATTCTGTCAAACTGCATGAATTCCTAAGGTCGCTAATTTCTTCCATCTTGCTAAAATTCAACTATATTGTCAACAAACCACTGTCGCATGCAAAGCAGAACACGCTAAAGCATGCAACACACCCCCCAAACTTTGAGCTCAACCAAATACACGCAACCCCCAATCCCCATCCCATCTAGCATGACCCTGAAATGTAGCATCCAACCCCACCCCCAAAACCCATCCCCATCATAGCTATCACGACCCTGAAATGCTGCATCCAACCCCACCCTTGAAAGCCATCCCCATCACAACTATCACAACCATGAAATGCAGCATCCAACCCCACCCCCAAAAGCCAAAGATCAAGAAAGCATACGTAATCCCCAAACCCACATCATGGTTGTCGCAACCAGCCTCTAATCCCCCATCACAGCTATCACGACCCCAAAATGTAGCATCCAACCCCACCCCCAAAACCCAGAGATTAGCAAAACATATGCAATCCCCAAACCCCCATTACGGCTGTCAAGACCTTCAGACAGCCTCTAACCCCAGAAAGCAGAGCCACTATAATTACCTCATTTCCACCTGACTGCTTGTAGAAGCAGGCACCATACCCTCGAACCCCAGAGATGAACCAAGCCTATGCACAATGCATATGCTCAAACCCCAAAGACGAAGCAAGCGTATGCATAGCCACCTTCAAACACAGAGCCCTTCAATAGTCAAACCCAAAAAGAAGACACGATCTAACTACCGATATTCATTGACTACATGCATTCGAATGAAAGGAAACCACAGAATGCTCTCGTGACTACAACCTTCAAAATCCACCATCCCGTAAAGAAATCCTCACAACAGGAAGCACACAAAGCATAGACAACCATCTTGCAGAGCTACACAATAGACAAACATGCATTTATAAACATGCAAATGCCAACCTATATCATGTCAGAGCAGATAGAAATCTACCTAACATGATCATCCCCATAGCTCCTTCGATTCTTTGAAGAGGTACAAGCCAAGAATGGTTGCCCTCCCTTCAGCAATCGGTACAACCCTCCATCCCTATCTATAGAGAGTGCTCCTCTTGCATTGCCACGCTCGCACATAGTAACAAATCATCCTCCTACATTGCCACACCCAAGCAACGAACCATGACTTCTCCTCCGTGGCGATGCTTAAGCACCAGCCGCCATACGTTCACAGAAGCCGCCAGAGGCATTCAAAACATAGGGCAAAAGACAAATGATATGCCCTAATACCATGGGATAAAGATGATATAACCCCGAACCATGCTTGTAATCCGAGTCAAATTGATTGAAATCAAGCGTTTGATGCGGAAGGCCATGGCCACAAACCATCATCCCAATGGACCCTTGCAAGGCCAATTATGTGATTGGTAGACTAGATTGCGTCAATGGATCGATGACATGTGTACTAGAAAAAGATGATGTTGATCTTGTACTTACCTATTTAAGAAAACATCCTCTAATGGAACGGTATCGCTTGTCTTTCACCTTATATCTTATCATGTTGTTTCCTTTTAAGCCTCCCTACAATTTTTATCTAGGTAGATGAGTAAAAGAGACTAGAGAAAAGAGGTGAAAGAGGTGTGTGTGTGTGTGGTTGTGGTGGTGGTGGTGGATGGACCATTAAATAAAAGTGGGATGGAGCATTAAATAAAAGTGGGGATGTGGCTATTTTGGCAAGAGTGGTGTCATACAAGAGATAAAGAGAGCCTCCATCTCTACATAGAAATACCCAATAAAAGACAAAAGCATTTTAAACCTCCACAAGAGGACAAAAACTTGACCCTAACAACACATTAGGAGCATATTGGAAAGCCTTAAACAACCCTAAACCAAAACTTAAAGTAGTCAAGTTGACCAAATGAACTCAAAGAAGTGGGATGGGCTTGATTAGCGAAAACCTAATATGTCCATCCCTAAAGCCCTACCTTTTGGAATGTCATTATATGTCGAAGTTGTAAAGTTGCTAGGGGGTGTTCAGAAATGTGGTGCCATAGAATACTAAGGCTCAATGCACACGTGGTAAACAATGCGCCACTGATGGAGTTGGCAGAAATGTGGTGCCATAGAATACTAAGGCTTAGTGCACATGCAGTAAACGATGCGCCACCGATGGAGCTGGCACACATTTCAATGCCAGGATGGAGCGCCATTGGTGCTCGAATTTGCACCTCCATTTTGGAGGTTGCAACTTTTAGCATTTGTGCTCCATTTTACATCTAGCCCTAATAGAGGACTACCATTTGGCTCTGAGCATTGTCTTCAATGTTGCTCCCACAATCCAGAGCCTCTAGACAACCCATAAAAACTACTCTGTAACAATGCAACTCCCTCCAAGTAGTTAGCTCGTCCACAGATGTATTAAAGATTGTCTTTTTGGTTCAAGCGAATCTCCTTTTGGTTCACGTGAGAGAATGGATTTGAGGCTTCTTTAGAACTCACACCAAAGGCGCATTTATGGCCTCGTTGGGCGCTGGCTCTAAGAGAAATTATTTGATTGGCAGAGTATATCGCATCGATGGATCGATGACATGTGTACTAGAAAAAGATGATGTTAATCTTGTACTTACCTATTTAAGAAAACATCCTCTTATTAATCTAGGTAGATGAGTGGAGAATCTAGGTAGATGAGTGGAGAAAAGAGGTGAAAGAGGGGTGTGTGTGTGGGTGTGTGTGGTGGTGGTGGATGGACCATTAAATAAAAGTGGGGCGGAGCATTAAATAAAAGGGGACCGTGGCTATTTTGGCAAGAGTGGTGTCATACAAGAGACAAAGAGAGCCTCCATCTCTAGAGAGATACCCAATAAAATACAAAAGCAATTAAAACCTCCATAAGGGACAAAAACTTGACCCTAACAACACATTAGGAGCAAATTAGAAGGCCTTAAACAAACACTAAACGAAAACTTAAGTGGTCCTCAAAGAAGTGGGATGGGTTTGATTAGCAAAAAACTAATGTGTTCATCCCTTAGGACCCTTGCAGGGCCAAAAACTTGAACATGTCATGCGAAAGGCAACATTAAAAACTAATGAATCTTGAGTATAATTACGGTAGTCTTAATAGGGTCAACTTGAGACCAATACTCATGAAAACAAGGTAAGGATTCCTCTAAGGCCCTGCCTTTTGGAATCTCATTATAAGTGTAAGTGTAAAGTAGCTTGATAAAAAGGGGGGATGTTGAGAAATGTGGTCCATAGAGTGATGTGAGAAGAGTGGTATGGAGAGAAATTATGTGATTGGTAAAGTAGATTGCATCAATGGAGTGATGAGATGTGTACTGGGAAAAGATGATGTTAATCTTGTTCTTTCCTCTTTAAGAAAGCACCCTCTAATAGAACGATGTCGCTTCTCTTTCACCTTTTATATTGTCATCAAGGCCCGAGGTCTGGTCCAGAATTAAATATGGATCGTTTGATTGAAAACAATTCCCATGTAGAAAAGGCTACTACCAAAGGAAATCGCCCACCGAACCACCAAAACCAAAACCAACCATCTCACGCATCGGAACAACCAATCAAACGACCTCCCTCAGGGCCTTGACGCTTGAGAAATTCTTGGGGGAGGCATTTCCCGATTGGGAAGTGGGTGGGAATGAGCCTCCTAGGACTTTTACCTAGGTAGCTGAGTGAAAGAGATGAGAGAAAGAATGTGAAATAAGTGTGCATTCATGCGCGTGCACGTGTGCGTGTGTGTGTGTGTGTTGGATAGACCATTAAATAAAAGTGGGGATGTGGCTATTTTGGTAAGAGTGGTGAGACAAAGAGAGCCTCCATCTTTAGAGAGAAATACCCCAACAAAAGACAAAAGCATTTAGGATCTCCACAAGAGGACAAAAACTTGACTCTAACAACACACATTATATAGCCTTAAACACCCACTAAACCAAAACTTAAACTGGTCAACAACCCCATAGGACGAGCGTGCACTAAAAGGGCAAGAAGCTATTGTGGTGAGATGCCATTTGAGGTTCACAAAGTGCTTGCCCATCCACTGTAAATCTCATCCTTGCATCAAGACACTGCCTAAGGTGCAAACAATGAAAAAATTTATGAAAGTTCGAGGGCCCCATCTATCTTGATCCAATCAAATGGGTAGAAGCAATCCAATGTCTGGTTATGTGCAAAATACTTCAATGTCTAAATTCCATTTCCTACTGTAATGTCGAGTCATTTGTGAATCCTATCTTAGCACAACCAAAATATCTATAGTATATAATTGACATTGTTCTCTCTCTAAAACTCGATGCTCCATCTCTCTCTCTCTCTCTCTCTCTCTCTCTCTCTCTCTCTCTCTCTCTCTCTCTCTCTCCACACATGTCACCTTCACAAAGCTCCTAAAAATGAGGTTACAAAAGAAAAGAAGAAACAACGCCCAAGGCTTACCACATGGCACCTTTTGTAGTCTTCCTCCATAAGCCGCCTTGCCCAAATACTCCCACTCCTCCCCCACCACTTGTTCCAATTTTTGAATTTTCGAGAAGATATTGAGAAATTTTGGAGAAGTGTGGTGGTTGCACAGGTACGTGCAATGCACACGGGTTTGTTATTGCTTCCAAGTCATTTGATTCCAAGAACCAGTTAGGGTGTGTTTACACACCGAGGGCTACTGGAAGGGCCATCCAAATATGTGGCATGCACGTGGAAAGGCACAATAGGGTGTGAAAGAGAAACTAGAATGAACTAAAAGGCACGAGATCACAATTTAACTTGGGAAGTGTAGAAAACCACAAAGACATCAAGCCTCTTTCTTAAATCTCAAATGTTTTAATAGTGGAGAATGGCATGCTAACACTCATCTTTCTTTGCATGCTTTTTAGGTGCTATCCATGCACATATTTAATGCAAACATTCAATTATACACTAGGATTTGCTAAGGCCATGACTTGAGCTAGAGTTGTCCGAATCTATCCAAACTAAAACAAATAGTTAGGGCTTGTAGTGCACTATCTAATGTGTAGGTAAATAATAAAGTTATAGATAATTACACCAAAGATTATGGTTTTGATGGAGATTACACCTACTCAACTATTTAACATATGTAATCATAAGACTCAACATTACTGCCTCGATGCATCAAGGCTGATGACCTCCAAGGTCCATATGAAAGCAAGTAGCTATTCAATGATATAAAATACCTTCGTGTTGGGTATGGAAACCCAATAAATGTGTGGATCATCCCAATCTCATGAGGCATGTTGGTAGGTGGAGGGTGAGTCAGCAAATAATATCAAGTCATGTGGACTTAGACAACCCTATGGAACTTCAAGTAATTGATTCCACACCATGCACTAGCTCCCATTATCCTATCACTATAATGTGACTGTCTATGCACATAGAAAGAGTCAGTTGTGGCTAATTGTTGTATACTAAAAGTGCCACTAGCATGTTGAGATGGTAAAGACTCGTGCTGTAAGAATTATGGGTGGGTAAGTGATATCATTGAAGACAACTACATTGGATTTGTAGAAGATGGTCAGTCGATGGAAGTGTAAGTCCTATAAGAAAGAACTAACACAAAACAATCACACTTTCGATTAGTAAGTATGTGCACAAGAAATAAATATTAGTTGAAGATAGAAATTTTAGTAATTATCCATGGAGGTATGTTATCTTAGATAGACTTGGAGATCTATCATGTGTACTGTGGTTTGTCTCTACACTCTACGTGGTCTATGTGGATCTAGCTCCATTGCCTTTAATCATCTCTTTCCACTAATAGAATCTACCCTCATCTTGGCTAGCTCCTCCTCTGCTGCACCGTGATTCCATGTGGAGTTAAATGCATAGACGCTTGTGACATGTGATTGTCGCCTTCTAGTCGTGTTGCCTCCCGTGTCACCACCACCTCTCACTCCTGATCTATCTCACTAGAGTCTCTCTATTTTTTTGCATCTTGATCAAGTAGAGGTTGATGGAGACGTGATCAACAAAATGGATCAGTGGAACTATGCCCCTCGTGAGGTAATGATAGTCCATGAATCTTGAAGCAAATTGGATGTGTACATAGAAAGTACTCCTTTATTTACACCTCTTCGAGTATGCATAGCTTGTAGATCTATTGTTGTTCAGATATGCTTGCATCTCTCCTTGTCTCAATCCTCAGCCGATGGAAAAAGACCACAACTATCCAATGAGGCCCATTTGTTCTCGAGATATTAGGGATGATATCACTCTATCCTAAGATACTCTCAAGAATTGATTGTGATAAAGCTGGAGCTTGGTGGGAACCCTTGGTTTTGCCTCCAAGACTACGACTCATGAGTCTAGAGTAGGTTCAATCACATGATACAATTGATTTCATCTCGTGTAATCCAAGAAGGTGGGACATCCAAACTATGCTAAAAAGGAGAGTCAATCCATCTAAATACCTTAATTAGCAAACCATCTAGATATATGTGCATACCATAACGTGCTATAAACTACTGCGAATTCTCGCTATTGTAATTGCTCATGCATTAACATTAGTCTTGTTCCATAATAAACTTTCATGAAGTTACTGATACCTGGAATGTGAGTAGCCAAAAACCTGGAATGTGAGTACCCAGAAGCCTGTAACTCCTCCAGGCAGTTATGTGCATCTGTTGATGCATAAAAGCTCACACTATTCTAGTGGAGAGATGTCTTCAAGCATGCTTGAAATCGACCGATGCAACGGTGCATGTTGAACTAGGTGTAGTGGAGGGAATGGATGTCCTCAACTATATGTCAAGCTTTGATGCTTACACAAGCCCCATTGCATCTTGTACACGGCCGTGACACAATCTACACAAGCAGCACTCGTATGTTTAACTGAACTTTTTCTCAATAGTAAATGTCAGGCTCAATGCCGACTCACCCCATGGGGTGGACAGAAGCAATCTAACAGCGCGCCTCAACGATGATGATACAGTTCCCTCGAGTGAGCTGCTATGGAGAGATTTGTACTTTGTGGCCCTGATCGAACTATGGCCTTGACATAGTGGCAAATCAACCAAAGACTACGATACGACCCACTTCAAGTCAAAGGAGAGTGATGATAAATGTATGCAAGAAGCGGATAGGTTGGAGATCGTTGCAAAGGATTTGATAGATAATTCTGAGGAAGAAGAGGTCTATAGTAGTATCCACAACAATCCTCGGTTCGAAACCACAGCCATCAATCAAAGGTCAACCGGACCAGCCCTTGTTGGCACCATAGTGCACAATGGCAAATTGAGTCTTTCCAATAACATCTGATGAACTTGCCACTAGAAGGGTCTAGCGCAGGAAATAAGAGGTAGAATTTTGCCAACTCGAAAAAGCGATTTGGCAAGCCTTTCAACCCCAAAAATCTCTTTGCGTTATTTGGTGTTCATGGATCTCAGCATCCCCTTAATTTCCAGTCGCTTTACGGTGTCCTAAATTTGAAGGCTCTCTCTCCACCCTTCAAGCCATGCATAGAGAAAAAAAACTCAAGGCGAAGGTGGCCGAAACTCAACAAACTTCCATTTGAGGCTAGCTTGGTGTTCAGATTCATCGAAATGACTGGTGGGATGTTGCCCAGACGTGGGCCTAGTGGATTCGATGCTAACAGATTTGGTGGGCTACTGGGAGCCTAAATTCTCCCCGAATTTTCCCCTGCGCTAGTCATCGGCTGTGCCATTTTTTGGATTGAGGGCTGGCTATAGCGGTGCTGCGTCTGGATTTTGTTGTATATTGGAAATCTGTGCTGTCACCAAATTTTGTGGAATACTGGTAGTCTGTGTTGTGATTGGATGGTGGAATACTAGCAGTCTGTGATGTCACTGGATTTTGTGGAATACCGATATTTTGTGCTGTTATCGAATTTTTCTGTGTATCGGCAATCTGTGCTATCACCGAATTTTGTGGAATTCCACCCAAAACCATACCACATCCCCGACAGTATCGTCCTACTCACGAGAACAAAAGTCTATGCCAAAGGCGATCACACAAGAACCTGCTTCCCCCACAACAAAGGACCATTCCGTGACAACTAGCCACAACGCCAATGTACCCCTGGTGTCGAAGGTAAGACATAAGCTAGACACATACTTTACATGGCTGTTAGCATGCTATGCGGTAGCACGGTGTCCATCCACACCGCATTCCTCCTAATCATCAAGTCTAGGTCTAGATGAGTCGATATAATAGGCATATCACTCAATGCACCCGTAGCCCACAAGTCACTGCCGAACACACACGCACACATCCATGATCAGCACTAGTGATTAGGGTTAGTCTCTCACTCACCTTCCCACTCCTTCACACTTTCCCCCTCTTTTCCTTCTCTATACAGTCAATATCCCACTAGTCATTGCTATAGAATTATCAGATCGACAATTGCCATCTCGTATCATGCCGATTGTCACCCTCCCGTATCCCGTCAGTCGTCGCCAAAATATCCCACCGACCGTCACCATCAAGGATCATGCCGGTCGTCTTGCCAAAAAGGTAACCCGTCGATCGTTGTCATTAAGGATCACGCCGGTCACCGCCATTTCCATATCATGCCAGTTGTCACCAAAACGGTAACCCCCGACTGTCGCCATCATCATATCATGTCGGTTGTCGCCAAAACGGTAACCCGCTAATCGTCGCCATCGTCATATCAGGCAGGTCGTCACCAAAATGGTAACCCGCCAATCGTCGCCATCGTCATATCACACCAACCGTCGCCATACTGTACCCTGCCGACCGTTGCCATTTGAAGATCCCGCCGACCGTGGGGGTACAAAATCTATATAAACATGCCTTATCCCGTCGGGTCATTGGCATAGTAGTTTCCCCTACACTCTTGCCAAATTTCCTCAGAATTCTCACAGCCCATGCCCTCTTCCACTACCATCCAAAATAGCCTGTTTATGTCCTCCCACTCTTCCCCTTCCACTGACTCCCTCATCACTCAATTGCCATCACTCTTCCCCATGGATCCCAAAAACGAATTCTTCGAATTCAAAACTGAGTTGGGACTCTGCCCCCGCCCTATTCCACAGGCCACAGGCCCCTAAGATTCTCAAAGCACGCCTTCTGTAACAATTTGTTTGCCCTTCGAATTCCCCATCGAAGATTTGCAAGGGGAGGAGGAAGTATCCAACAAACAGGCCACCTAGGAGGGTACAACAACAAGACAACTGGTACGTCCCCCTCAAGATCAAGGAAGTGCACCCCGGCTCCCACAGAAGGCAAATACAAGGTCATGCGCTCCCAATCGCACTCACCGCTCGAAGAAGCTTGGCTCCAAGATTTAGACACATGCATCGTTCACTCGCGCTTTGCCTATGAGGGTCACGACTACACCCTCGATTACCATACAATAGTAGCCTATGCAGCACTTAAGGAGCTAAAGAGGAGCCAGAGGTGCAGGATGCACTAAGAGCTGCTGGCCTGAGCAGAGTGGCAGACCGCCTTCCATGCCACCTGGACATGAAACTCTTGGCAGAGTTCCTCTAGGCGTACAACATCAACACCAACATTGGCGTTCTGCAAGATGCAATAGGCAATCCCTACCACTACCAGGTACATGCCGCCTTCGGTCTCCCGATCATTGACAAAAGGTACTCCACAAAGAAGAAGCTGGAAGCCCTTAGCAAGGTCTGCCACTATGACTACAAAGGATGAATTCACTTCACCGCCATTCACAAGCCAAAGGTGGAAGACCACTTGGTGAGAGCCTTGCAATGGCTAACACAAGTAAAGCACACGGACCACCATCAGTCTGTCGTGCCCGATATCTTGCTGCACTTGGTGGAGCCCCAGGCTACAAATTGGGTATACTATTTCTGCAGCCAGATGAGGGATGACCTCAAGATGCACGGGTTAGTAATCGACAACCCAATGCTCTACATGCCGATTCTATACTACTTGCTGCAGTAGCATCCACCTGTCAGCTACGGGTTGGCCAAAAAATCCACCACAGGGCCAGCTCAGACAAAGCCAGAAGAGATAGAGATCAAAGCCAAGCGAGCAAGGACAGAGGCTAGCGCCACTCCAGTCGGTCACCTTGTGCAACCAAACCCAAGCCAGTTGCTCACGCAATACGAGGACCACTAGATGCACGAATTCATGAGACGACAACTGCGACTCTAGCAGGCAGAACCTCAAAACAAGGGCAAATGTGTTCAGCAAGATCCCATACTAATTGAGGACCTCCCCGGTGTGACGAAACAGTCACCATTGGCCTCCATACAAGAGCCAAAGCCACGCTGCCTACTCTCGCTACACCCTATGTCTCCATCTCCACAACATCCTAGGATACCACATCCTTTGCCACCAGCACCTCCTCCTCTCCATGGACAAGCCTAGCAAAGGCTCTACAGTTTTGCTGTGCACCTTAGTATAGGGCACCAAGTGGCTACAGCCACATGTTGGGTGGGCATCTCTCATGTGTAGACTTGATGGAACAACACTTATTCGAAGCCATAGTGTAGCTTCCATAGTTCACTCACACAATTTTGCAAAGGAGGCAGGAACAGGCCTCACAACTCTCAGCCAATCTCCTTTAGGCACAGCTCTCTACACATGATAACCACACCATAATGGTTGCTGCCCAAGCCACGGGTCAAGCACCCATAGACAGAGCTGAGGAGTACTGTGCAAAAGCTGAAGAACTCAAGCTAGCCCTAACAAAGCTCAAATATGACCTCGCCACAAGCGAATCCCTAGTCCAAACTCTCATGGACCAGGTTAACAAAGCAGAGTCTGGCCTATGAACAACATTGGAACAAAAGGAGCAGGCAGAGGCACATTACGCCAGGACACAGGAGAACCAAGAGCGATATATCCGATCACTACAGGATCTCCTCACACAAGAATGGGCATTGACAGTGTCCCTTCAAAAAGAGAATGAACGACAACACGCCCTTGGTCAATTAGAAGAGTCAGGTTGGGAAGACCAGGAAATAGGAGTTTCGAATGTACAGGGAGGTCGCACAACTTGCCACCTACACACTCGCACCACGCACCATCCCCCAAACACTACAAATGCACTTCGATACACTCTGCACTACACAAAACCTCATCTTCCACCTAGACCTCACAGCTCCACTCCCTCCTAACGCCCTCCAAGCAATCCTCTACCATAACCCCGCCCACTGCTGCCCCATCCTAGCCATGTCATATTAATGTGCATAGGTTGTATGTTCCAGTTGCAAGCTGCAGGTTAAGTGTCTCGCGGAAGTTAAGCCTCGCCAGTCTAGGTTTTGAGCCTCATACATGGGATTAGAACCACAAATGGCCCAAGGCTTGAGGGAGCTCAGGGAGTTTGAGCCCCAAATAGCCTAAGCCTTGGAGGCGCGAGGCTAACACAAGCGCTATTTGGAAACCAGTTAGGAACACCTTCTAATTCTAGGTTTGTCCCAAGCGCTCTAATATGGTTATTAACACAAGTAATATTTTCGCTAGTAGGGAGAAATGGAAAGAATAGCAATATGCCTTGGCACCCTACGGGCCTAAGAGCCTTTTATTGTAAAGAGAGGGAGAGTGCTAAGAGGAAAAGGGTTGGCCCTCCCTTCAAAAGGTGACATGCATAAAAGGCTAAAGTGTTGACTTTGGTCTTCATTGTTGTTTGCACAAGTTTGAATACAAGCTCCCTCTTCTCTTCCAAGAGTGTTTTGGGTGTTCTCTTGTTTGCATTATAGTGCCCTTGTGTTTGCCACTCCATCCCCCTTCACTCTCCTCTTGCCTTCTCCTTCTCTCCTCCCTTCAGGCAGGACAGGATGTTCTCTCAGGTACAGAGCACTAGTGGGGGTTTTGTTGCTGGAAATGTCTCACATGCATGCACAAGCGGGAGGCAGATCGGGCGACATGCGGAACGGTGCATGTGAGAGTTATCCCGCAAAAGGAACTCAAAAAATAAAGACCCCAAAAATAATGTTCTCTTTGGGTGGAGTCCTTCACTAAGACCTGCAACAAACGGCAGGCCAAAAAGTATCAAGAAGGGCTGCACTATACCACTACGTCTAACAATAATGAATGGGAAAAGCTTGGTGAAAATCAAAATCAGGACGCACTAGGAGCGTAATGCTGATTAATAAATCTTGGGAATGGCAACAAGGGCTTGGATGATTATAGATATACTCTGTTTGTGAAGGGGGGTCAGTATCAAACGAATTAATTTTTGACTTTTGTATGCAACAAGCCGTCGTCATGGGACTCGTCTTCAGCAGCTAGCTGATCTCGCTTCCCAGGCACCGGAGGATCAGGCTATGGCGCCTTCCTCCGCGTTGCCTCCGCTCTGTGCTCGCCTTCCCACCTTATTTTCGCACTTGGTTCGCCTTCTTTAGAATTAATTACCCACTTCACTTTGTCCTCTCTTCCCTCATTTCAAGGATCTGCTTACCAAGACCCCAATTGGTAGCACTCTCCTCTTCTCCTCCACCCAATTGCTACATATATTGGATGCCCATGCAAGAATAATGTAATCCTCCCCATCGATCGTTCCCTTTTGCATTTCGATCCAGGCTTGCGTTCATGGGCGATTACTGTAGCTGGACCTGGTGCCCCGCATGGGCTTGATCCTATAACTAGAGATTTATAACTCAAGCCTTTTGGTCTCTCACAGAACATTGAATTCATCATCAGCTTAGTCATCTTTCTTTGTAAAATTTTGAATCGCCACTGCTAAAGGCTTTGGATCTAAAATACTATTACCAAGCTGTCCTGGAACGTCATTGAAGCAATAAGACAATAGCATTATGGCTGGATTGTTGCAGCAGCACGGACCACCGCATTTAAGGATGGCCTCCATTATCTGCCTTGCCTTTCTGTGTTCCTACATCTCTGTTGTTTCTGCTCAGCTCCACATTGCCCCCACTAATGTCCTTCATCACCCCCAGCTAGGCTTTGCACTAATGCTTCCACTTTCTCGACATGCGCCAAATTACTCGCTACCAAGGAATAGAACTGCACGCCATCCAAGAGAACTAGCCGATGGGCTTGGGGCCAATGCCAGGATGACTTTATACGATGACCTACTTACCAAGGGGTAACAAATTCTCCAACCTTATGTTTCGGTGAACGAGTTAATGAAAGTAATAAGCGTGTAGAAATTAAAGGTTCCGTCCTTTTCCGCAGTCATCTTTCCAAGGCTTCTATCACACAGTGGTGATTCAGCAGCCTGGTGTCATTGCAGGTACTATACTAGTAGATTATGGATCGGCACCCCCCCTCAGGAATTTGCGCTAATAGTGGACACGGGCAGTACTGTCACCTATGTGCCTTGCTCATCATGCACGCACTGTGGCACCCACCAGGCATGATTCATTGCTTAATGTCATAACAAAATTGGTTGTGAACATGCTGTGAATGTGTTGAGCGGTAACCTGCTTAGGTGTATGTTTCTGATGTTTGAATGAGGGTTTGCATACTGGGTCAGACGTGCAGGCTTAAGTAGTTTCTCTCCCTATCACTAATCATAGTCCAAATCAACATTCAGAGAGAGAGAGAGAGAGAGAGAGAGAGAGAGAGAGAGAGAGACTTGTGTAATGTATGTATATGTATTATGTTTAATTATTCAAGCTAATATGAGACAGAAGAACTTATTACTTCTCATGCTTTTCATGGTAGGATCCTGGATTTAAGCCAGAGGCTTCAAGCTCTTATAAACCAATGGGATGTGGGTCCCAATGCGCTTCGTGTGATGTAGAGAAGAAGCAATGCAAATATGAGAGGCGCTATGCTGAGATGAGCACAAGCAAAGGGCTTCTTGGGGATGATCTTGTTTCCTTTGGTAATGACGGTACATTGGGTCCAAAACGGCTAGTTTTTGGATGTGAAACTGCAGAGACAGGTGATATATATGACCAGAGGGCTGATGGTATTATGGGCCTTGGTAGAGGTCCTCTCAGCATCGTGGACCAGCTTGTGGAGCACAAGGCAATGTCTGCAGCTTTCTCACTTTGTTATGGTGGTATGGATGAGGGTGGAGGTGCCATGATTATGGGAGCTGTTCCCAGTCCTCCTGATATGGTGTTCACTCATTCAGATTTCAGTCGGAGGTATTCTTTGTTTGTCTTTAAGTTCTATTTTCTGGGTCGTTGTGATCACATACTGATACTATGGTATTTTCACAGTCTATATTATAATCTTGCACTTCAAGAAGTCCTTGTTGATGGCACTCCTCTGCCCGTTGATCATGGGATATTTGATTCAAATTTCGGGACTGTACTCGACAGTGGAACTACATATGCATACTTTCCAGACAAAGCTTTTCAAGCATTCAAAGAAGCAGTAAGCCATCACTACATGATTATTTGTTGAATACTGGTGTAAACAGCTTCTCAATCAGTTAATAACATCTAAATTTTTTAGAAAGCCCAGGGGCATTTCCAGACCTCCTCATAGATATGTGCAATAGCAGTCTCAAAGATATGATTAAAAACTGCATGGCCCTCTAATTGTCCTAAAGTTTGTAATCTGTCAGTGATGAACTGAGGGCCCTTGTCTGCGAGAGGGCCTTGCATGCGTGTCTTGTCTCGATTTGTCCAGCCTGACTAGGTTGGTCAACCTACCCTAAAAGCCTATATAAGGCCAGCCATTTGGTCTCATTCTTCATCCACCTCTTAGAGCTTCTAGCCTCAGCAAGCAGCAGCCTTTGGGACTAGGATCAGGGCAGGGTGCACAGCCCCTTCTAGCACTCTTTCAGTTAGTACTCATCGGTTCCGTCCGGTACAATAGTCTTTAGTTCTCTCTTTTGTAGTGACGGTTCTCCCTCCATACAGTACGTGTTGCTTTACAATTGTATTCAGCCCTCTGGGCCAGACATTGTTTATTATTCATTTTCCTCTTCAGAGGCCCGCTATATTCTATCCCTCTTATTCTCACACTCACTTTACAACATCACTTGTGTTTGAGTGCATCATTCTTCAGTTCAGTTAGTATTGACCAGGAGAGAGAGTGAGTCGATCTATCTCCCTTTTATATTGGTATTAGAGCTTCAGATTTTCTTTCATGAGATAGGGAAGGTCAGTTCAGGGACAGCCCCACTGTGACACCATGAGTACTAGTGAGCAGTCCAGGATGGGTGGGAAGGAGGGATCAGTTTCCCAACTCCTACCACCACAAAATCCTGCAGATACTTCAATGTCTGCTATGATGGTCATGATGCAAACTATGATGCAGATGCAACAACAGCAGTCCGAGAGTCTCTTCAGCTGCATGGTTCAGCTCCAGGAAATGTGGGACGATCATGAGCAGGCCTCCATAGAGTGCGATAGAGTAGATCACAGAAACCAGCCTTCAGATAAACTAAAGGGCAGTGAATAAATATTAAACAGCAAATACCATTATTACAACCACTTAGAGAAAAACACAGCAACAATAAATGGGAGCTAGATTGCTCCTTCTAAAAAACCAAACACCCGATTGGCCCCAAACCTTGGCACCCCTTTCGGTATTTATTTATTCCTTTATTCAGTGGGCAAAAATAACAGCAAGGAAAACTCCCTTGCACTTGTCACAAACTAGCCAAACTGAAACCAAAAATTGGTAGGCACTTGACATCCTGTGACTCTGGCAATTCTTGGCAAAAAGCATCCAATCTCCAGGGCACAATTCCTAGTAGATAACATTCCAATTTCCAGGGCACTATTCCTGGTAAACTGGCATCCAACTGGTAGGTACTGAACAACCTGCAATACTAGCCAATTCGTGGCTTATAAAAGCATCCGAAAACCTAGTACAGAAACTCTAGCAAGCTGCTCTGGAAATCCACAAGAACCTTCAAGGCATAATCACCCTCTTCGGGCTGTCCCAACATCAATTCCCAGACACACAAGGCCTGCGGGAGCTGTTACTAGCAGCCCAACTCAGCAACATAGCTCTCAAATCCCTTGCTGTCCAGTTGGATACCATAGCTGAAATTGAGCCCTAGACTAGATGACCATCCTTGAAGTCTTGGCAGAATAAAATTCCAAGTTCCTCTGTCCTTTCCCAAGTTGGCCCAGCATCAACCCAAAAGCAGCTAAGCAAGCACACAAGCCAGAGTTTACCCAGAGGAATTCGTACAGCCAGGAGCTGTTACTAGCAGTCCATCTTGGCCACACAGCTTTCCCTGCAATTATCCCTGGGGCTCCCTCAAGCCTGTCACAACCAGCCAACAAACCACGAGGGAAATAGACAAAATCTGACCTTTCCTGAAACCCACTGGCACACAGGAACAAAATCAGCCCATGGGCAACCCTGGAATCAAGTCGCTTGGCCTCCAACAAGCTAGGAGAAATCCTTCTGGCACTTTCTGGCAACCCACAATAGATGGTGGATCTTCCTGGCTGCACCAGGTAGCCCTGTATCAGCTTCTTGGCTGCACCCAGCAGCCCTGCAATTGGTTGTAAACCACCTTGGCTGCACCAGGAGCCCTGCATCTAATTGCACATCTGAAAACGAATTGCCCTGGTAGGTCTCTTATTGTAAACGAAATTCCCTGGCAGATCCCTGACTGAAAAACGAAATCTTGCGAAATTGCTCTGGCAGCTTCTTGAAGCTCCTGGCACAAAAACAAATTCTTTTAGAGGCTTCCTGGTGTTAGAAAATACCCAACAGAGGGTACACGCAGCGGAAGACTTATAGTAATGCCCAGGAGCTCACACAGTGTGCGGTGTGGGTGTGGAATCACAGACTTCTTTACTTATGTGCATACAATAATGTGCAGACTCATCAATAGACAATGAACCAACCAGATAGAGAAACCACCAAAATATATATTTCCGTCCACAACTATGGACACAATACAAAAGAGACAGATCCAGAGTCCCACCAATGGTGTGGTCCTCTGATCTTACCACAAAGTCCTTCTCCTATCTGCTGGCTATCTCTAGACTCGAGTCCGTGTGCTCCACCTCGAGCTTCTGTAGACTTTCCGTCCACAGGGATTTCCATGGAATCCACCCTCGTGTCAGTGTCAACAGCAACACACCTGGAAGGTACCAAGCGCTCCATGCTGTCCTTCACCTTCACAAAAGCATCTGACTCCTCGTCGACCCACATCTCTATGTCAGACATCCTTACTGTGATTTCTAGATCAACATATCTGACCTCGGTAACACTCGGTGATGTCACCAGGAACAACTCTTCGATTACCACATTTGCTTTGGTCTTTCCCTCTGAATCTGAGTCAGACTCCTGTTTGTTTTTCTGATCCGACTTTTTCTTTCTACAGTCCTTTGCAAAATGTCCGGGCGTATCACAATAGAAACACTTCTTCTTGTGCTTTCTCTTTGAAGTCCCCTCGTCGTTAGAGTCGTCTTTATTTGACTTGCCACCGTTAGGCTTGCCCTTTCCTTTGCCAGCAGAATCCTTTGCCAGCATCGCCTTGTCGTCTTTGTCCTCGTTGTAGAGCTTCTCCCGAGCTTCCTCCTGTAGCAGTAATGGACACAACTCCTCAAACGTCAGAGGTTTGGTCCTCTGTCCTGCTGTCACAGCCGTAACAAAGCTCTTGAAACTCTGAGGCAGTCTCCTCAGTACCATCAAGGCCAGATGGCATGAGTCTGTCTTCTGACCAATTGCTGCCAGCTGATCCCGCACCACCTTGACCTTTGTCAAATGGCTATGTACCGTATCTCCTTCTTCCATATCAAGATTGTAGAGTTGATGCTGAAGAAGCACGATCCGGGAGGTATTGTCTGTCTCGTACAGATCCTTCAGTGTGGCCCACGCCTCTACTGACGTCTCGGCCAGTTGGATATGCGGAAGAACAGAGTCCGCCGTAGTCCCTATGATTATTGCCAGGGCATGGGCATCTCTTTCTTCCCAAGCTTCAAGCTCCTCTCTGTCTACTGCCATGAGTACCTCCCCTTTACTGTCAACCATGTCCTCCGGCTTCGACTCCTCTCCCGTGGTCAGCTTCCACAACTTCCGAGCCACTAAATGACTCTGGATCTTCACTTTCTAGATCGGGTAATTAGTCCCGTCCAGGTTCCGAGACTCTCTAAAATTAGGGATAGTGAAAGAGAGAAAACTGGGGGAGGAGGAGGGAAAGCAGGGGCTGAAGAGGTCGACATCTCTGCTGTTTATACCACACAGCAAAGTCAACCAAACTCAATTTCAGTAAACCAGAACTCTGAACGCACCTGACTGAACCTGAGTCAACCTCCTTCTTGCAAGGGCACAATCCTCCAGTCGTGGAAGTCGTTTCCCTAGAGCTTCTGAATCAGGGTCGTCCTTCAGCAAGGTCCATGCCTTCAGGCTCCCACACCTGTGAGCCTCCTACTTGGGCTCTGATACCATGTTAGAAAATACCCAACAGAGGGTACATGCAGCGGAAGACTTATAGTAATGCCAAGGAGCTCACACAGTGTGCGGTGTGGGTGTGGAATCATAGACTTCTTTACTTATGTGCATACAATAGGTGTGCAGACTCATCAATAGACAATGAACCAACCAGATAGAGAAACCACCAAAATATATATTTCCGTCCACAACTATGGACACAATACAAAAGAGACAGATCCAGAGTCCCACCAATGGTGTGGTCCTCTGATCTTACCACAAAGTCCTTCTCCTATCTGCTGGCTATCTCTAGACTCGAGTCCGCGTGCTCCACCTCGAGCTTCTGTAGACTTTCCGTCCAGATCACAACACCTTGCTGCCCTGAGAGACAGCCAAGGTTCAGCCCTTGAGAGCTCAGTCTGCAGCACACCTTCTATTCTCCTTCACCTCCAAGATGAGGCCCAAGAAAATGCCTTCTGGCTGCTCCTGTCTGCTGCTGGTTCTGCTGAACTGTTGGATGAGAAATGAGGCCCAGGGCCTCTCCTTTTATAGGCCCCAAGGGGGCTGGTAAAAAACCGACCAGCCTGCTACAGACTGGCCGACCAGACTGGCCGACCAGTCTGTGGCTGGTCCAGCTCTAAAAGGGCACACCCCCCCAGGGCTTTTGGCCCACACTTTCAGGGTCATTTGGCCCTCCTTTCAAGGCAGATATCCAGCCTATAAAAGGCCTGCCTCCTGCCCACTGACAGCCACTTTTCCTGCTGCAGATCTGGGCCTGCACATCCTGCCATATCTGCGCCTCTGCCAGGCCCTCTTCCCAGCCACGTGTCCTGCGCCGTACACTGCTGATGTCATCGCGCCCTGCCAGATCAGATCTAAGGCTTGCTGTCCCCGCCTTCTGCTCCTTCCACAGGTTCTGTCCTTTGCAGCTTTCTTCCCTTGTGAGCGCTCTCCTCATTTGGGGGCTTACAGATGGGGAGGTGACCTTTCCAACACCTGGCACAAAAACGAACTCTTTTCGTTCTCCTTGGCAAAAAAGCGAATTCTTCTGCAGGGTCTAGCACAAAAACGAATTCTTCTGGAGGCTCTAGGCACAAAAACGAATTTGTTTTGGAGCTTCTACAGCCCTGGAAGCTCTCAAACAGCACATGGACTGCTTTGGTAGTCAAAAATCAACAAGGCGAATTGTTAGAATAGCCTTGGGGCACTTTCCCAACCTGTGACCTGCCTCTCTTTGCCTTCGTCTGGTTGACTAAGAGCAAATTTCGACTTTTCTGCTTGCTTTCCAAGCTAGCTTGCCAAACATGGGAGGAGGGGATGGGTTGGGGGGCTATTGGAACCCAGTCCTGCCCCCAGTTTCAACATGTTTATTTGTACTCTTTTACAGTTCTATCTCTATTTTAGTCAGTAGTTAGTAGGAGACTCCTGTTAGAAGGTCACTGCCCCACCTGTGAGCCCCCGATTTGAGGGGACAAGGGGGCAGGAGACCATAGGGGTATGGGGGAGAGGTATAGCACACACATACCTGGCTTTCTGGCTGAGGATCTGCACCAGATGTGAGGCAACAGGAAGCAGCACCTTGCGTGGAATATTGCGCCAGCAGAAGAGGGCCTGGATCTAAGTATGCAGGGCAGAGTTTGGGCCTGGCAGCAGCAGCCCACAGGCCCCACAAAGGGGCCTACTTATAGGCCAGACCAGTTGGATCTGGTCGGCCATCTTCTGCCCTATATAACCGACCAGATCTGGTTGGTTAGGGCTCCCTACCAGTCGGTGCATGCAGCAGGGGACCCCTGGTCGGCCACTTCTTGAGGGCTCCTGGCCCTCCTATAAATAGCCCCCCCTTCCCCTCCTCATTCCTCATCACCTGCTTGAACACAGGCAAGCGCATAGGGAGAGGAAGAGACTCAGCATCTTTTGTTTGTACACGCTCTCTCTTGAGCTTTTGTTGCCCACGATTGTGGGGGAATATATCTGAGTTTTGGCCTATCTCTCTTTCAGTTTTCTGAGTGTTGTATAGCTAGAGAGGAAGTGAGGGGTGAGAGATTCAATCCTCTATTTCCAACATGGTATCAGAGCTAGGTTCACAGCTCTAGATCGGAGTACCTCTGCTAGAAGGTGACTCCAATCAACACCCAGGTTTAGGTGCGTGGTCAAGTTCTCCGCTGTATATTCAGTTTACTATTCTTTATTACAGCAAGGATGGAGGACAAAGATTCAAATGTTGCCTCTTCAACCCATTCTCTTCCTTCCTCCTCCAGGTTCCTCTCATTTACAACCCGAACTTCGATGAGTCAGGGAAGCTAGACGGGTCGAACTACCCGATCTGGAAAATGAAGATCCGGAGCCATCTTGTGGCCTAGAAGTTGTGGAAGCTGACGACGGCGGTGGAGGCAAAACTGGAAGACTTGTTGGATAACAATGGGAAGATTCTCATTCCAGCAGATGGTGAAGAACTTGAGAATTGGGAAGAGAGAGATGCCCACTCCCTAGCATTAATCATAGGGACCACGGCGGACTCTGTTCTTTCGCACATCCAGGTAGCCGAGACGTCTGTAGAGGCGTGGGCTACCTTGAAGGATTTGTATGAAACGGATAATACATCTCGGACTCTGATGCTTCAACACCCACTGTACAACCTGGACATGAATGAAGGTGACAATGTTCATGACCATTTGACGAAAGTCAAGATGGTGAGGGACCAGCTCGTGGCAGTTGGTAGAGTCAAGTCAACTGGCACTGTTGACCTTACACAAGCTACCTAGAAGCTTTAAGAGTTTCGTGACTACGGTCATTGTAGGATAGAGGACCAAGCCTCTCACCTTCGAGGAGCTTGGGCCTTTATTATTGCAGGAAGAGGCTCGGGAAAAGCTGTTTTCGCAATCAGATGAGAAGGCTCTTGTGGTGAGGGACAAGCTCGGCAAGGGTAAGTTCAAAGACTCCAAAAACAAAAACAAGATCAAGGATATAGAGAAAAAGAGGCAGATGAAGTGCTTCTACTGTGAGAAGCTTGGTCATTCCGCTAAAGAGTGTTACAAGAAGAAGGCGGACCTCAAGAAGAAGGAGTCCAAGTCCAAGGAGGAGCCAAAGACTGAATGAGCAAATGTCACGACCGGTGCTCTCTTCATCATCATTGAGTACTACTCCGCGTATGCAATCAGTGAGGGAGAGGAAGGTTGGTATGTGGACAGTGGAGCTTCAAAGCACATGTCCAACAAGAAGGAATGGTTCAAAACCATGGAAGGTACGCATCTCGATTCCAAGGTCACTGTTGGGGATAACCGGTCATGCCCTCTGAAGGGTGTTGGTAGTATTTTGTTCATTATGACTGCTGGAAACGAGGAGCTGATTTTTGGTGTACTGTACGTACCGAATCTGTGTAAGAACTCAGTCAGATGGACAAGCACAATATGTCGGTATTATTTGACAACAGCAAGGTCACTGTCACATCCAAGGCAAATGGACAAGTGGTGGCTCAAGGTGTCGAGGAGCATGGGCTATATCGGCTCAACGCTCTGGTGGTGCACGGGGACCATGGAAGATCCAGATTATGGCACGAGCGGTTTGGTCATGTCAACTATGGCACTCTCTTTGAGATGTAGAAGACAAAGATGGTGGATGGACTTCCACCGATTGCAGGCAATGATCATGTCTGTAGGGCTTGCATGGAAGGCAAGCAATACAGGAACAAGTTCCCACAGGAGGCCTCATCACGGGCCAAGAAGCCGCTCAAGTTGGTTCACGCTGACATCTGCGGCCCAATGTCGACAAATTCATTCGCAGGTTCATGGTATTCTCTCTTACTTGTTGATGATTTCAGTCGCATGACATGGGTATTTTGCTTGGCCAAGAAATCTCAGGCTTTCGAGAAATTCAAAGTCCGGAAGGCCCAGGTAGAGAAGGAGAGCGGGGAGGTAATCAAAGCCTACCGCACCTACAGAGGGGGGGAGTTCACTTCGACCGAGTTCAATGGATTCTACAGGAAGCAAGGGATCAAGAGACAGCTCACGACAGCTCACACATCTCAGCAGAATGGAGTTGCTGAGAGGAAACATAGGACCGTCACAGAGACAGGGTTGACCATGTTGCGAGGGAGGAATCTCTCGAAAGCCTACTGGGGTGAAGCCGTGACCACTGCCGTTCACATCTTCAACAGAACCAAGACAAAGGCTGTTGATGGCAAGACTCCATACGAAGTTTATTATGGTAAGAAGCCCATCATTTCTCATCTGAGGGTTTTTGGCTCTAAAGCATTTGTGCATGTACACAAAGATGAGCGAACAAAGGTGGATCCCCATAGCCGGAGCTGCATCTTTGTGGGATATAGCGAAGAGTCCAAGGCCTACTGCCTATTCGACCCAGACAAGAAGAAGATCCATATCAGTAGGGATGTGATATTTGAAGAGACCGAGCCACAGCCTGCCGAGGAGGTTCCAGAATTTCCAGCATTACCCCCACCCAAAGCCACCATCCGCGAGGTGGAACCGACTGAAGATCCGGAGGAGTTTGAAGACATTAGTAGACTCACGGGTCACGGACATACCCGAGAGCGGTTACAGAGCGTGGCGGTCTCAAAGAAACATGAAGACTCCCTCCGTAAACTTCGCTTTGGTAGCTCAACTTACTGAGCCCCGTTCCTGCTAGGAAGCGAAGGATATACGAGAATGGCAGGAAGCCATGAAGGCTGAGATGGAAGCCATTTTGAAAAATGACACTTGGGATTTAGTACCCAAACCAACCAAGCGGAAGATCATTGGGACTAAATCGGTGTACAAGCTTAAGTTCAAGTCAGATGGGAGCTTGGACAAATACAAACAAGATTGGTGGTAAAAGGCTATGCACAGTCTGAAGGGCTTGACTTCGACGAGACCTTTGCTCCCACAGCTAGGATGGTGACTATTCGGACAATTATTGCCTTGGTTGCTCATCATAGGTGGCCTATTTTGTAGATGGATGTCAAGTCTGCATTGGTAACTTAGAGGAGGAGGTATATGTGGCATAGCCACTAGGATTTCAGATTCCAGGATCCCCATCAAAAGTCTGCAAACTGAAGAAGGCCTTATACGGGCTGAAACAGGCCCCCAGAGCTTGGTACTAGCGGATAGATGTGTTCTTCCAGAAGATCGGGCTTCAGCGGAGCCCGTCAGAGGCAAATCTCTATCTCGACATAGAGGGAGATTTGTGGCTGGTATTGATTCTATATGTGGATAACCTCATCATTACTGTGGAGCATACGAAGAAGATTGCTCAGGTCAAGAGACTTCTTATGGAGGAGTTTGAGATGATAGACTTAGGCATACTCCACTACTTTCTTGGGATTGAGGTGAAACAGGGAAAGAGCAATATCTTTATTTCACAAGAGAAGTATTGCAGGGAACTGCTCAAATGCTTTGAGATGGAAAATTGCAAAGTTGCAGTGACTCCCATGGAGACTGGTTTGAAGCTGAGTGTGCGCGATCCATCTCAGCCAGTTGATTCATCACTATATCGACGCTTGGTGGGGAGTTTGCTTTACCTCACCAATACTCGACTAGACATCTCCTTCGTAGTTGGATTGCTCTGTCAGTTCTCCGCCACACCCAAGAAGGCTCATTGGGACGCAGGTATGAGGGTGCTAAGGTACTTGAAGGGTACCAGCACCTACGGCATCACTTATACCAGAGGCATCGAGTTGGGAGGTTTTTGTGATAGTGATTGGGCAGGTGACATTGATACCCGGAGATCGACCTCTGGATACTGTTTCTTACTCTCATCAGGAGCCGTGTCATGGCTGGGTAAGAAACAACCTACTGTTGCCCTTCCATCTACAGAGACGGAGTACAAGGCTGCCTGTACAGCGGCATGTGAAGCATTGTGGCTCAGGTGGATCTTGGAGGACATGAATGTGGCCCAAGAAGATGCGACTGCAGTTATGTGCGACAACCAGAGTTGCATAGCGATCGCAACAACCGCATGTTCCACGCACGGACGAAACACATCGAGGTCCACTACCACTTTGTACGGGAACATATCGACGAAGAAGTCATAGAGTTGATATACTGCCCAACCAACGACGACATCTCAGATGTCTTCATGAATGCACTTCCCAGGGAGCAGTTGGAGCACCTCATTCAATGCATGGGGATCAGCCCACAATTGTGACACTGAGAGGGGGTGTTAGAAGGTCACTGCCCCACCTGTGAGCCCCCGATTTGAGGGGACAAGGGGGCAGGAGACCATAGGGGTATGGGGGAGAGGTATAGCACACACATACCTGGCTTTCTGGATGAGGATCTGCACCAGATGTGAGGCAACAGGAAGCAGCACCTTGCGTGGAATATTGTGCCAGCAGAAGAGGGCCTGGATCTAAGTATGCAGGGCAGAGTTTGGGCCTGGCAGCAGCAGCCCACAAGCCCCGCAAAGGGGCCTACTTATAGGCCAGACCAGTTGGATCGGGTTGGCCATCTTCTGCCCTATATAACTGACCAGATCTGGTTGGTTAGGGCTCCCTACCAGTCGGTGCATGCAGCAGGGGACCGACCCCTGGTCGGCCACTTCTTGAGGGCTCCTGGCCCTCCTATAAATAGCCCCCCCTTCCCCCCCTCATTCCTCATCACTTGCTTGCACACAGGCAAGCGCATAGGGAGAGGAAGAGACTCAGCATCTTTTGACAGCACTCGGGCTGTTTGTACACGCTCTCTCTTGAGCTTTTGTTGCCCACCATTATGGGGGAATATATCTGAGTTTTGGCCTCTCTCTCTCAGTTTTCTGAGTGTTGTATGAGCTAGAGAGGAAGTGAGGTGTGAGTGATTCTATCCTCTATTTCCAACAACTCCCTCAGGAAGGTATGCTGACTTTAGCATGTAAGTAGGACCTTGCAGCAAATTGTGATGTAATGCAAGTTGTAAGTAGTTGCGATGAGCAAATGGATGTGCTTGAAGATGTATGTCAAAAGACCCCAAATTCAGCATGGAAGAGTAATCTTAATTGTGTGAAGGTTGCCAATGGCAGGAAATTCCAAAGATGGTTTGATTCGCTAGAATTTAGGGAACATGGAATGGCTAATCGACAAGAAGGAATGGAAAGGCAAGAAAAGTAAACCAAATTATGCTCCCGTGTGTGGCCAATGCTTGTTTGTTTATTGGGGCTGGTTCAATGGAGATTCAATTAAACCTTAGGTTAACCGAAGCTAGAGGTTCAGTTCATCTTAAGCTTTTCCTTTTTTAAACTTTGGTCTTTGGACTAACATCCAAGGTTTTGACCCACTTGTAACTAGAGCTAAAGCCCAAACTTCATTTATGTGTTACATTGTGTGTGGTGGGCATAGACAAAGTGTCGCTGCAAGCCCCGTGGTGATAAGATACCCTCTAGGCTAAAAAGATCATGCAAAACATATTTCCTAAACCTCACAAGCTAGCCTTTGTAGCCTCTATTTGCCGCAGTTGAACTTGTATCTCTCTAATCAATGCAAAGGGTCCTGGTAATGTTTGCTGGACTGGTGTAGATAATGCAATTGGTGGGTGGGCCCTTGCAGTCTCATGTGCATGTTGATTTAAAGATCCGGTGGAGGATGACATATCAATAATCTTGGTATGAATCATGAGTCTTAGTATGACTCTAAACCCTTGTCAAGAGACACATGGACTAGCCTCACTCATCCACAGACACCAAATGACTTCTGATGTTTCTGACTACACAAAATGAATAAAATTGAGCATCTTGTATAATCATGATCATATGGGAAAGTATAAGAATGTGTAATTGTGCTACTTTGAGACAATAGGCTGAGAGGCAATGAGGCTTTTTCATATAGAGCAACAATGTGAAAGATGTCTTCAATCCTTTTGTACACTCGCCAATCAATTCATGTGTAGCCATTATTAATTTTTGTGTGGCTCTTCACTAGTTCTCTTTGTAAAGTGAACAGTACATGTCTATTGAGGCACTTGTATGTAGGCATGTTTGTGGAAAAAAACACTAGCCATAGGCACCTTCTTGTTTGGTTGATTTTCCTATGGCTTTGCTCTGAGCTGGGACAATAGTTCTTTGTAACTCTTGAGAGTCACCTCAGCACTTTGTTCTAGTGTGCCTCAACTTTTCACCATGGATGATATGGAGACTTGTTGTCAATTTGAAATAGAGTTGCTCCTTCGTTTTCATGCTTCCACAATTTGAATTATTCTACTCGAACAATATGGTTATCATGCCTAACATCATTGAGATAATGCCATCCTTAGGAGAAGAGAGTTAGCATTTTAGGTTCTATGCAACAAGTCACAGCTACCTTCCTGTAGGTTTTTAAATGTCAATAGGAACTCAAGCGCTGTGCATCCTCATATTTTGTGTTATGTTAAAAAGGTTGCTTCGTCTTGTATTAATTCTTGTAGGCTGCGAGAGATCGGTGGAAATGAATATGCCTTATCCTCAAAAGAGAGACAAGGGATTTGTGTCCCAACGCATTCATTTGCATTTTTTCTTCTTCGTCTTGTCCCTGCTGAACTTTGGACGCCATGTTTCTTACTGTTTTCTTGCCGCTCTATTGATATTGCTTCTAGGTAAATAATACAATTTTATGGCTGAACTTTCTTACTATTTTCTTGCTGGAATATTGATATTGCTTCTAGGTAAATAATACAATTTTATGGCATATGGGGGAGTTCAGCAGTTTGGTTGGTTGATATCCAGTCCAATGTAATCAAGGAAACATATAAAATTTATCGCTAATTTAGTACACAATGCAGCCCCTTCTGTCGAAAGATATGTCTGGTTATGATTGAAATTGAATGCTTTGCTTTGACTTAAGTGAAAATAATTTGATCTGTTTGGGTGCACCGTCGCATGAGAAGCTACAGTTGCTTATGTAGGTATGGAAGCGTCTCTTTGTAACCATGGTCTGCATGACCATCTGTAATACAAGGATTGGCTTGGCTAATGTGTTTTTATGGTGAATGCCTCTGTAATCACGTTGAAGGAATTTGTGTACGTTTGGAGTGCAAACTTTAACACGGTTGGACTTCTATGTCATGCAGCTTATACGACACGTGAAGCTCCATCAAGTTGCTGGGCCAGATTCACATTATCCTGACGTATGTTTTGAAGGTGCCGGAAGGTAAAACCAATTTTGGTCTAAAGTCAATGGGAATAAGTTGCCAGAAGTCAACATTTTTACTCTTCTTTGTTGTGTTGTATTGAAACCTATACTATCATACAACCTGCCAGTGTTCTAAGAGTCAACACAGATTTAGCCATAACCAAGGTGTGTGGAAGAAGTGCAATGAACAGGGTATACCCATATCAGATGGTCGTCTGATTGGTCTATTGGTACTTGTTATAAGGGATTTGGAAGGTCATAAAGGAAATACACATATCAGACGGTTGTCCCTTGACCAGAAGCGTGCGCATTAGAGCCACATGGAGGGGGTGTACGTGGAAGAGGACTAGTTGCTGCCAACCAATGTGATCTGATCCGGTCCAATTCAGTACTAATCAGAGCCACCGGGAGGTGCACAAGGAGGAGTTATGAGGGCATTGAAGAGACAAAGGATGATGGGACTTCGGCGCAGTTAGATATTTGAAGCTGTCAAGAGACCGAGCGGTAGAATGGATGAGGGAGATACGAGAAACCAATTAAAATGGAGGGAAGAGATTCCCCGATGGGAGAAGTCCATGGTCATTGCTAGTGGATGCGACCTGCTAGGATGAAGGTTAGAGAGGACTCATATTCAGCAGAGGAAAGGAGAGGCTTGAGCTACGAGCTCACCTTGTAGGGATGTATTGGTGAATGTGTAGTGTTGTACTGGTGAATGGGATTGAGACTGACTGGCTTATGTCTTTGGAATTACTAGATCTCTGTACCTGCTTGAAGGTCTGTTCATTTTCTTCACACTCTTGCACCCATCAATGTTCATTCTCTTGCGCACTTGTTTCAAGGCAGCTCTTGCACACTCATACTTGAGCACCTTCGTACCGTGGCACCACGGCATTTCTCCACCTACCAAAAGGTACTTGAGCACCTTCATACTTGTACATTCATACTTAAGCACCTTCATACTTGAGTACCTTCATACCATAGCACTTCTCGTACACTTGCACAACTACATGTCACCCACATTTGCATCCCCTCTCTTGTACATTCCACCGCACCTCTTGTACATTCATACTTGAGCACCTTCATACTTGTACATTCATAATTGAGCGCCTTCATACTTGTACATTCGTGATTGAGCACCTTCGTACTGTAGCACTTCTTGTACACTTGCACCATGACATTTCCCCTTTGCATCCCACCAGAATACTTGAGAAGAGTGGAGAGAAGGCTTCCTCCTAATACAAGAAGCGGTTTGTGCAATGGAAGTTCAGAAAATCAAAAACTTGAGCACAGAGGAAGCCTATCAAAGTAGGTGCCAGAGCTACTCCTTTGAAGCTTTTGTTGACTTTGATCCACAAGAGCAGTTGTGGTTGGATCCAAGTTGCGACTAAAAGGAAACAAAAAGCGCAAAGTGGAGAGTAGGTGAAGGAGGATGAAGCATCATCTGAAGCTTACAAATGTCAAGAGGACATCCCCTTCTCTTCCGCAACTACGTCGTCATCAGCAGCCACTTCATCGAGGTTGGAGACCGCTTTAGCACTTGTCTTAAGACTTGCAACTGACGTGGTTGCTATCTCATCCATGGTCTACAACCTTGGTTTCCTGTTACTTCCAATTCTACACCAACCACACCTCTCAGTTTTCATCTTGCTTCGGTCACGTTCTTTGCATTGTCCATGTCTTTTGAACTTCCCTCCCATCTTATGTACCTTGTCCATTGTAATGTCGTTTCAAACTGCTTTCACATCATACATGGCGCCTATACCATCTCTATCTTTCACAAACTCTTCCATCCTTAGTGATTTCTATTGGTAAACTGAAAGGAAAGCATGAAGTGAACACAAAATGAGAATGCTTGCTTATGGAATGAAGAAAGGTGAGGTCCTTAAGTAGGCACCTCTTACATGATCACTAACATCACTGATGACCTCTGAGCTCCACAATCATCTCCTCAATCTGCTCCTAGATTCTCTCAATCATCCTATGTGGCTTCTACCACCACCTAACAGTGCTTATGGGTACCTAACTGTGCCTCTAGCACACACACATAGAAATCAAGGTGTGCCTAGGGCATACACCTTGAGATATCCCATCATACCCCCCCTCAAGGGAATGCCTCAGGCTATGTCAAGGATACATCTAGTCTCATAGTTTCTCATGCCATCTCATGGTGGTCAAGGATAAATCTATGGCTAGGTTCTCATGCTAGCAAGGGGTTCCCAAGGGTGTGAAGTAAACAAAAGGGATACAAAAGACCTGCCAATGGTTATCTCCCCTGCATGTACATGCACACAATGTGTGCAGGAGGTACCATGGAGCAAAACACATACACATGGCCTACATCATATGGTGACCAGAGGTGTTTACAAAGAACACAATAGTTTATTTCATTCATTTTGGAGGACTATCCAGGCTGAGTACCTTGACTCAACATAAAAAAAAAGGGAGATCTGGAGCATATATGGAGATGATTCAAAAAGCATAATCTTCATAGGATGCCTCATCTTGTGGAGGCACATCAACTGAAAGTAGATTGGCAGTTTCAGACTTTGTAGTTGCTTCCTTTTTTTTGCCACAGTGTTTGCATGGATTGATCTTGAAGCAGTCTTTTGAGAGGCGATTCGTCTTCCCACAATGTTGGCAAGGTGAAAACTTGCCCTTCTGGATTTTTATGACATAGGCTGTGTCATTGCCTCTCCGGAGTTCCATGTGCCTTTCTTCTTCTTGAAGAGTAGAAATAAGACCTTCAAGATTAGGATTAGGAAGATTTTTCAAAGTGGTAACAACATGATCATAATTTTCAGGCATACTCTTGAGCAACACTGCCATTGCATCATCTGTAGTGATTGGAGAGTTGATAGAAGCAAGTTGAGTCATGAGACTCCTCATGTAATTGACATGGGTAGCCAAAGGAGTGCCACTAACCATCTTCAATTCAAAGAAAGCAATCTTAAGTGACAATTTTGAGATGTGAGAGCTAGCAGAAAAAATAATGTCAAGCTTCTGCCAAGCTTCTGAAGGAGACTCTAAGTCAGAGATGTGATGAATATAGTCATCTCCTAAGGCAAGAGCAATGATGCCATATGCTTTCTCCTCTCTAGCAGGATCTCTTGCCGGGCGTGTCGGAGCTGAGGATTCTCCAGCATTGGAGGCTGTTGAAGAAGAAGTTGAAGCCGGTTTGACAAGCCGCTAGAGGTTTTCCCTCATCAATGCAAACTTAACCTTCATCTGCCATGTGTGGAAGCCCTTACCATTGAACTTATCCATATTCAAGATGGTAGCCATGAGAGGGTCTAACCCAAGAATTGGGCAGTGTCTTCTCTCTTACAAGGCTAGAAAAACAACTGAAAAGCTTCAAAGTATAAGCATTTAATGTAGCAAAGACTTGTGACCAAATTTCATACTACAAATCAATGATGCTTTCACTTGCATGCTTCACAGAGGTGGCTAAATGAAAGCTTTCCAAGCAAATCCAGGTGTAGCAGCTTAAAGCAAAGCTGTAGCCACAGTTGTACTGATGCTATTTAACACTTTAAAACATTAGAAATGCTAAAGTAGCATCTAATGTAGCATCACACTCACAACCTTGTCAAAACTGTCCAAAACAGAGGCCTGAACTTGGAGGGCTTGTATCTCACTCTCCAAAGCAAAGAAAAAGGGGCTTTCTAAAGCAAAAGAAAGCTCACATATAGGTGAATTTCTGGTGCAGAGGTTAGACAGAATTTCGCGCGATGTTGCTGGCTGGAGCGTTGTCAAAATCGACTGGTTTTTGCTTGTTTTCTCCTTGAATATGCAGCCATTGCTGCTCAGATTTCAAAACAAGATAGCCCAAGGTATGGAGAAGCTTCCCCTGAAAGCAATTAGAGAAGGGTGGAGCAGACACAGAGAAAACGCAGAACAGAGATTCGACGATTTTCGTGGAATGGCGACCAGCAGCGACATTGATTCTTCAATTCCTTGCAGGTGAAGGTTCGCCCATTCGAGGGGTGTCTCCAACAGGAAGGGCTTGGAGATTGGCGGAGAAACGAGGGAGAACAAGCTTTAGCAAGATTTGGGAAGAAAGGGAAGAAATGGTGAAGATGAAGAAGAAGAAGATGGAGAAGAAGAAGATGATGTGGCACAAATGGGCTCAAGGAGGATCAAAGGGCTCTAATACCATGTTGGTAAACTGAAAGGAAAGCATGAAGTGAACACAAAATGAGAATGCTTCCTTATGGAATGAAGAAAGGTGAGGTCCTTAAGTAGGCACCTCTTACATGATCACTGAGATCATTGATGACCTCTGAGCTCCACAATCATCTCCTCAATCTGCTCCTAGATTCTCTCAATCATCCTATGTGGCTTCTACCACCACCTAACAGTGCTTATGGGCACCTAACCGTGCCTCTAGCACACACACATAGAAATCAAGGTGTGCGTGGGGCATACACCTTGAGATATCCCATCAATTTCAGCATCTTCCATGTACATGCCATCTACATTTTTGCAGTGGTGTTACCTTCAGCACCTTCCATGTACTGTCTATCTTCATTTTCATTCATAGTGCCTTTAACACCCTCCATGTACTCTCCATCTACATTTGGATAGGACAAACACGACTATAGAGGATTATGAACACATTCTTTCTGATATTAAAGAAAAGAGATCTCTAGTGTGCTTGGAGAGGAAGATAACAACCCTCCTATTCATGGGGACGGTGAATGATAGGGCCAAGGAAGTTGTTATAGGGGTTTTGGAAGGTGATTCACCGGTGTAAGAATGATCTGAGATCTTGATTGTAGGAAACCTTGTACAAGGGATCTTGATGGTTTGAGGTCTTTGACTAGAAGAGACCATGTATAGGAGATGACATGTGACCTATAGTGCAAGATGATGAATTTAGCGACCTAGTTTACTTGCAAGCAACCATAGTTAGAGGTGACATCTCCTGTATCACTGAGTAGTGGTGGGTCTGCCCGCCCATGTGAGGAGAGTGAGGGCCTTGTTTGTGGGTTTGCCGGCCTAGGAGAGGCAAAGGAAGAGAGCAATGGGTGCTGCTCAGTCTTCCACTGTGGTAGGGATGTGCAGAGCAGATACATGGCTGTTTTGCCCTCTTTGAGGCCTACCTAGTGCTGCCACTTGGCTGTTGCTAAGGTGCCTAGTAGGCGCCCTGGTTGGGGGGGCTTTAGACCCTTGCATGCTCACTGACCAGCCAGTCGGCTGGCCCTCCGGGGTCGGCGGACCAGTCGGCCACCCCCTACTCCTCTAGTCGGTCATTTAGGGCAGGGGGGGACCCTTTATATAGGGCCCGTCTCCCCCATTCTCTCCATCTCAGTGTACACAACCAGCAGTCCACTTGGAGTTGAGGTTGTCCCCAAGCAATAGAGGAGTTTTCTCTTGAGATCCATGTGCAAGTCTATCTCTCTCTTATTCCTTATCACCGACCCTGTTTGGCCTCTACATCGATGAGCTTGAGACTTTCATGGGGACTTTTGGAGGGACCGGTTGGTCACTTGTTGGGATCATCATCAGGATTCTTCTTTATGCAGATGACGTGGCACTCTTGTCGTCCACACCCGAGGGGCTCCAGCGACACCTGGATGCACTATAGGCTTTTTGTTTATCCCATGATTTGGAGGTCAACCTTGGCAAGACCAAGGTCATGATCTTTAACACCTCTCGAGCAAACATGCAACGGAAGCAGTTTACTTTTACTTTCGGTGGGTCACCAGTTGAGATCGTATCCTCATACACTTACTTGGGGGTCATCTTCTCCGGCCCGATCTTCACGATGAGACCAACGATGTAGGCTAGACTGAGCAGGGGATACGCCTTATTGGCTCGGCTAGAGAGACAGTGCTTTCACTCCCACTTCCAGGACCCTCGGACCAAGGCTCTTCTCTTCGACTCCTTGGTCCGACCAGCTAGTATGTATGGCAGCCCTTGTTGGGGGCCTGACATGTCAGAGATAGAGTGGACACGGGTGGAGCGCTTGCAGATCCTCATGCTCTCACGGATGATCTGGGGGAAGCCGTCTGTACCACATCACATCATTCAGGCCGAGTTTGGTGCTTCTTCACTCTAGCTAGATGCAGCCTTTCAGACCATCACATATCTACACTGGGTTAGATCATATGGGCACTGCACATCAGGGAGACAAAGGTTGCCATGGTTCGCTCTTGATTCCTCCATGAGGTTGGCAGCAGAGGGAGACGAGCGATGCTGGTATGCACGGACTCACAGATGGTTTGTGAGACTAGGGTTCCACATCGATAGAATACCTCCTTTTCAGTACAGTTTAGATGCCCCTCCGGTACTCCCACCCACCATCCCGATTGGGCCACATACCAACCAGGTCATTCGAGAGGATCTCCTGCAGCTACACACCTTTAGGACTTGGTTGGAGCCGAGGGAGCTTCCAGTGGAGCTGAGTTTCTACAGAGATTACTGTCTTCGCATTTCGGAGGAGGGATTCATCACACCACCGGGGTACAGTGAGCTTCATATGCCTCACTCACTATGGATTTCCATCGGATAGTTTCAGGTATCATCACACCGCCTCCACATAGAGAGCGGCAGAGCAGAGGGGATTCCTAGGGAGCATCGCTTATGCAATATTGTGCGACTGTCAAGAGGTTGCGTCAGAGGAGCATTTTATTTTCAGGTGCCCAGTGTACTACGAGATCCGAGGTCGCTACCATTGTCTCTTTAGAGACGGCTCCGAGCTCCTTTCCAGATTCCTTGCCTACCCAGATCAGAGATGCCTCGCGGCCTTCATTCACGAGGGAGTCCGACATAGAGAGTACTTACTCAGGCGATGGGGCTTGGCCACATCATCAGACACCTCTCAGAGCAGGATCACAGAGTTCTTCCCATCGAGTGACATTGATCGTCCAGTCTCTAGCCGCAGACGTGACAGAGATCCCGACCCGATGATCACAGCACGACACACGAGACATTGAGGGGACACACAGATCACCCTGGGGGACCTCCCGTCACATTGTTTAGACCCGGGATACGTCCCACAGGAGTTACGGTGGCTCTAGTCTTGCGTTGAGCCTTGTGCAGGAGACCGAGACGCACGGCACCCCTTGACGGACACCAGCGTCCCATCACCGGCTATGTACCAACCAGGGTGACTGTGACATACGGAGGATTCCGCTCCGCTCCAGTTCTTTTCTTTTCATTGTTACATCCAGATGTATTTGATTATGTATGATCAGACTTAGGATTCAGCACAGGTGATGATGCTCGTTTCAGTAGCTCCACCCTTACTGTGATTTGTATCAGGTTTTCTTGCAGTCTCATAGACCCATCGGTCTCCCGAAGACTCTAATAAAATTTCTTTCTTTCTTTCTTTCTCAGTTTTCCTGTTTAGTTGTGTGAGTACTCATGGATGAGAGCAGGCTCAAAGGAGAAACTCTTCTGTGCTGCTTTGTAGATTTCAAGAAGGCATTTGATACAGTCCCGAGAGGTGGCCTATGGAAAAGAATGCAAGACCTCGGAGTCCCTTTGGCACTAAGGGTAGGCATCTCTTGCATATACGAGAAGGTATCATGCAGACTCAGGCAAGAACATGGACTATCAACCGCCTTCCAAAGTAATATGGGGGTGAAACAAGGCTGCCCTCTTTCACCCACACTGTTTAAAATATGCATTGACAAGCTAGAAGAACTGATTAATGAATTTGCAGCAGAAGAAGGGATACAAGAGCCCAAGCTTGGGCTATGGACAATACTATTGCTCCTATATGTAGATGATGTGGTTCTTTTCGCTAATGACCCTGACTCCATGCATCAACTATTATAGGTACTACAGGTCTTTTGCACGGAAAGTGGGCTGCAAGCTAACATTGCCAAAACCAAAATGATGGCAGTATGCACCACCCGACCTGAACATCCCCCGGTTATCAGCTTTGAGGGGCAGCCCATTGAATATGTCGATACCTTTAAATATTTGGGAATTGACATACCAGCTGATCACAGAGGGTGGCAATGTGCACAAAGAAGGCTGGATACAGGTTGGGGGAAGTACTATCAATTTGAAAATGACTGTAGGCACACTGACATCTGGAACTGGAAGATTTCAGAATATGTTGTTTGATGCATGTGGTTCAAACAGTGTTATATGAAGTAGAAGTATGGGGGGGCAGCATATCTCTCTCCACATGGAATGAGATTGAACAAATGCAGAAAGCTTTCCTATGAAGACATCTAGGAGTCAAGGCAACTACCCCTTATTTAGTCCTCTTATTGGAAACGGGCAGGCGGCCAATTGAATTCCATGCACTGATCAGAGTGATGCAGTACCTAGTGGAAGTACAACAAATGCCAAAAGAAAGATTGCCACATAGAGCATGGACTGCTAGTATGAAACTTCAGAAGAATCATAAAAGCAAGATCATCTGCACAGGATGGGGGACAGATATAAGGAAATGGTTCAGCAGATGGATAGTGGAATCATACCTGACTATGCCCCCTGAAAAGGTCAAGATGCAAGAATTCCAGTTGTCCCTACTATGCACTAAACAAACCCAATGGTTGACAACAGAGAAGAGGACCAAGCTAGAATACTATCAAGATCAAATAAATCCTTTATGCTGGTCATCTTTCATGACACTAGATGCCCCTGCTTAGCCATACATCAGTACTCCTATACCTCTTCTCTATCGCAGGATTATTGCCATATTCCGCACACGGTCACATACCTTGGCAATAGAGACAGGAGCTTGGCTAAATCTGCGGCGACATGTCAGAGTTTGCAGATTCTGTGATTCGTAGACAGTAGAGACAGAGGCACATATAGCCCTACACTGCTCCCGATATGCACACATCAGAGACGACTATCAGCAGATACTGGCAGACACCACTCAGATCTCGTCAGTTCTCTGATGGCACGTGTCACCTCACGCTTGGTGCATGGGTCCTAAACCCAGCCCTATAGCCACATGCAAGAAGCCTCTCTCTCCCAAAAAGTCTCGGGAGCGATTAGAGAGAGGGGTTGAATCAAGGCATTATATACAAGGTTCTCCAAGGGCCACAAGTGATTATGGGATGGTTATCCCCCTTTTTTGTACACATGTCAACAACGCGGGGTATTCCCCCTCTTTTTCCACACATGCACATGAGGGTGAAGGCCATTACCTCCAACACTCCCCCATGGACGAACCCGAAGCATTAAATTCAAGCACACACAAAGCCTGAGGCGTTGTAAATAGCATGGGGGTATGCGCAAATCAAAGCTGCCCCAAAGTGCATTCAAAGCCCACGTGTCAAACCAAACCTGCCGACAGACAGACAGCCGCCGGTGCCAGTAGCAGCCGCCCTGCCGTAATAATGTCGCACTTTCAATATCCGCCACAGATCACGACACTCTGTATCTAGGACAGAGTCAATGCAAGGGTGTGCTCTTTCATTTTTCTGAACTGTACTTCTCAGATTATAAAGCATGTAAAGCATGTGATGGTAGTCAAAAGTATTTGGGAGCAGCTGGCATCCTTACATAACAGGACTTTCCCCATGAAAAGGGTTTCTCTCGAAGTATAGATGCGATTGTTGGATCCTGCTAAAGTCTTCATCGATGCGGAACTTCAACGGGAGATTCTTCAAGCAGAGAAGCAAATTTCCTCTGAGACTATGACCATTACCATGCTCTCTCACTTGACTTCTTAGTAGTCAGCTTCTATACACTAGTGGTAGGATAAATTGTAGGCCATTCTATGGGCTATCCATAGGTGCCACTTATTCCTTGGTATGTGCCTTATAGGCCTAGTTATAGTCAGTTAGGACCATTGGTATAGTTAGTACATGTACCACCTAGGTCAATTAGGACACTTAGTCCAGTTAGGGCAGTTAGCCCTAGGGTTTTGTTATGTTGGCTCTCCCTTGAGCCTCCACTCTCAGTTTTGCTGCAATCATTACAACATCTTGTTTTTCTCCTTCTTGCTTCCAATTGAGCTTCCATTGCTTGAGCCTCCACTCTTAGTTATGTTGGCTCTCCCTTGAGCCTCCACTCTCAGTTTTGCAGCAATCTATTACAGCATCTCGTTTTTCTCCTTCTTGCTTCCAATTTTGAGCTTCCATTGCTTGTCATAGCCAACAGTGGTCGGGAATCCTACTGGTCTTGCTGGTTTTCACACTCCCATCAGTGTTTGAGGCCCTCTCCAAGCTTTTCCATCGCAAGAACTTCGCTTTTAGCATGTGGAGTTTGCATTTTGGAGCCCTTACTGCGAAGGAGACGCATTTTGGAGCAATTTCGAGCACTTTTATGCAGCATAACTAGCTGTACAGATTCCATACACTCTGTACAGAATTGTACGGATGCTGCTGGCTGCATTTATTGCATGGAAAAATTTTTACATGTGTGGTCCATACACCCTGTATGGACCTGCCGCGCTAGTGTATGGACCTGCTGTACGGATTTTTGAGCTTCTACGGACCTGTTGCATTGTATTCCGTGCTGGTTGAAGCTGTACGAAATTTGTACGGAGTCATTACACAGGTGTACGGACATTGCTGCTTGCACGTTGCATTTATTACACACGTGTGGTCCGTACAGCTGTACGGACTGCATTGACTGCTTGTATGGAAGCCTTTGCAGCCAGTTTGGTGTTCATTTCTTCAATTCTAAGCTGTCTAGTGCTGCCTCGAGTTGCGTGCCGTCTGTTGGAGCCCTTTGGAGCGGTTTGCTTGCTGCCTCGAGCTGCGTGCCGGCTGTTGAATCTCTTTGGAGCTTGTTGAAGTGATCTAGAGTCCACTTCTTGAGGCCATTCTTCCTCTTTTGGCATCCCTTTGCCTCAGGCTGTGAGTCCCCTCCATTGGATCTCTTTTTCTCCATTTCTAAGTGCTCTCCTCCTCGTGGGAGCACTTTCTCTTGCTGTAATTATCATTTCCAGCCCTCATATGCTCACATTCAGAGCCTTACATTGCTGTCCTTTCGGGCTACATCATTGGGTGAGCCGTTGTTGAATTGGTTCTTTCCAATTTCTGCTTCATTTGCATTTTGGAAAGGCCCCGTGTTGCCTTGGAAGGCCTTGTGTTGCCTTTTGGGGATTTTTCTTTATAGGTACACCTTGGGACAATAGAGTCTCTTGCAGGCGTAAGCTTTGAAGCTTGAGCATAATTTTGTCACTTGATTTTGAGAGGTTGCCTTTCTCTCATTTGCTTTGCCAATTAGTGCATTTGCCTTGAATTTCAGCACCATATCTAGCGGCAAAGATGATTTGTTTGGAATGCTTAGGGTTGATGGCTTAGGGTTGATGACAAGCTTGATGGCACCAATTATCAGATGTGGTTATACATGATGGGACATGTTTTGGTTGCCAAGAATCTATGGCATATTGTTTCAGGTTCTGAGGCCAGGCCTACACACGTACTACCACTTCTGGTGCTGCACCTACTGCCTCGGGTTCTTCTTCAGGTGATGGGGTCTTCGGGTGATGGTTCTAATGCTACCTCCTAAACACCTGCCATTCTGCATTTTTGCATTTTGCATTGGTATGGATGCTCGTTTAGTAGCTCCTTGCCACAGCTTGTTAAATCTAGATTTTCATAGTCTCATAGACCCATTGGTCTTTCGAAGACTTTAATAAACTTTCTTTCTTTCTTTTTTTCTTTCCTACTACATGTACTTTGCCTCCTACATAGGAGTAGATTCAGTGGGATGATCGTGATGCCAAAGCACATGCCTTGATTGCTCTTTCATTGAAACGGGTTATTATTCCTCATATCCGGTCTTGCAAGATAGCTATGCAAGCATGGGATCAGCTTGCATCTTTGTATCAGGTGCGGAATGAGGCGAGGGTTGCCTATCTCCACAAATAGTTGAAAGACTTGAAGCTTGAAGAGGGTGGTAACATGGATGCCTATCTCACTAATGTGAAGGATTTAAAAGTGCAGTTGGCCAACATTGATGAGATTATGCCTGATTCTCAGCTTGTTTCTAATACCCTTTATGGGTTGCTTGATTCATATCAAGGCTTTGCTACTACATTGAGGTTGGTTGCAGGGGGTGCTGCCAATCATTTCTCATTTGACGAGTTGGTTGCTCTTGTTCTTGAGGAGGAGCTAAGTGGTGCAAATCGCAATGCTTCTATGGCTAGTGATCAAGCATTTGCTGCCCATCACAAACACAAAGGTAAAGGCAAGGCTTCAGCTGGAAAACCCTCTCATTCCCATGCTGATCATTGACATGGTGCCTCTTCTTTAGGGGATAACAAAAAGAAGAAGAGATGTAATTATTGCAGGAAACCTGGGCATGATAATTCTGAATGCAGGAAGTGCATTGCATCTGAAAAGAAGAAGAAAGAGTATGGTCTTGCAGTATCTGGTTCTTCTAGTGCAGAAGATTGACATGAGTCCGCTAATTTCGCACAAGACCAGTATTGGGCTTTCTTGGTTATATGTCAGTATAATCCTGTATGGCAGTTTCAGATGTTCATGATGCTTGGTTCTTTGATAGTGGTGCTAGCAAGCACATCACTTCCTGCCGGAAGTTATTCAGCTCATCAGAGCATACATCTCAGGGGGGCAGTGTCACATGTGTCAATAATGCATCATATACCATGAAAGGTATTGGGCAAGTTGCTCTTACTTCTGTGCTTTATGTTCCAGGCATTCGTAAGAACCTCATTTCTATTTCAAGCATTGCTGCATGTGGCTTTCAGGTTCTTTTTTATGGTGTTAGGTGTGCAGTGTATGATGCCACACATGCCTTTACCATGGTCTTGACTGGCACATTGACTAGAGGTCTTTATAGACTTGATGCTTATGACAGATCTTTGGATGATGATGCTGCACTTGCAGAAGCACATGCCTTTCCTCTTGATTCTACCATGGCAGATACCCATCTGTGGCATGAGAGGTTTGGACACCTCAGTTTTGGAGCCCTGGTGAAGTTATATAAGGAGGGTATGGTTGTTGATCTTCCCAAAATGCATATGCCTACAAAGCATGTTTGTGAACCATGCTTGCTTAGTAAGATGCACTGTGCTGCGTTTCCCAAGGATGGGAGAGTTGGTGCTTCATGCAAGCTTTATCTGGTTCGTAGTGATGTTTGTGGATCCATGAGGGTTACAGCTCTTGGGGGATTCTATTATTATGTCACTTTTATTGATGACTTCACCAGGTACACTTGGACGAGAAAAACGGTCTTCTTACGTCCAAGATTGAGAGCCTGGAAGCTCAGGTGATTAGTCTCCAAGATGAGAATGAAGGCAAATACACATGGAGATGAAGGGGAGCTTCAGCCATCCCTACACGAGGAGCTGAATATCATTAGGGAACAAATGAAGCAGCTCAAGGGGGCAAAGGGAACTTTAGAAGAAGGATGCAAGATTATAGATGAACTGAAATCTGAGAATGAAAAACTCTGGCATTTTTGCAAGACACTATGAAGGGTAAATATGCTGAATTCACCTAGAAGATCAAGAAAGGAGAGGCTGCAATCTTGGAATGGAGAGATGTGGTCAAGAAAGGCACGGCTGCCCTCAAGGAAGAGTTCATTTCAGATGCTTTGGAGGAGGCTAAAAGGAGAAACGGAGCCCTAAATGTTTTCGTCCAAGGTCTCACAGTGGGAGACACTAGATGCAAAAGCCTTGTTCACCAAAATGGGTTTGAACCTGACATGTGAGACAGCTTGGAGAGATGCACCCACAAGGCCACTTGTGATGAAGCTCCGAACAGCCATGGATAGGAAGACCCTCATGAGCACGAGGGTGACGTTGAAAGGAACCCGGATCTACTTGGACGATGACCTCACCCTTCTACAGCAGGAACACCGGAGGGAAGGTATGGTACGCGTCATGGCAACGAGAGAAGCAGGGAAATGGGCTGCGTACAGGGATGGTAGGGTGATCATCCGAGAGAGAGGAGATCAAGACCAGGGAGAGAAGGAAGAAAAGGAAGAAAGAAAGAAAGAAAGAAATTTTATTAGAGTCTTCGAAAGACCGATGGGTCTATGAGACTGAAAGAAAACCTGAAACAAATCATAGTAAGGGGGAGCTACTGAAACGAGCATCATCACCCGTGCTGAATCCTAAGTCTGATCATACATAATCAAATACATCTGGATGTAACAATGAAAAGAAAAGGACTGGAGCGGAGCAAAATCCTCCGTATGTCATGTCGCCCTGGCTGGTGCATAGCCGGTGATGGGACGCTGGTGCTCGTCCAGGGGTGCCGTGCATCTCGGTCTCCTAGACGAGGCTCGATGCAAGACCACCGTGGGACGTATCCTGGGTCTAAACAATGACGGGAGGTCCCCCAGAGTGATCTGTGTGTCCCCTCGATGTCTCGTGTGTCGTGTCGCGATCGTCGGGTCGGGATCTCTGTCACGTCTGTGGCTAGAGATTGGACGATCAATGTCACTCGATGGGAAGAACTCTGTGATCCTGCTCTGAGAGGTGTCTGATGATGTGGCCAAGCATTGTCGCCTGAGTAAGTACTCTCTATGTTGGACTCCCTCGTGAATGAAGGCCGCGAGGCATCTCTGATCTGGGTAGGCGAGGAATTTGGAAAGGAGCCCGGAGCCGCCGTCTTCGAAGAGGCAGTTGTAGCGACCTTGGATCTCGTAGTACACTGGGCACCTGAAAATAAAATGCTCCTCCGACTCAACCTCCTGACAGTCGCACAATATGCATAAGCGATGCTCCCTAGGAATCCCCTTTGCTCTGCTGCTCTCTATGCGGAGGCGGGTGATGATACTTGAAACTATCCGATGGAGATCCGTAGTGAGTGAGGCATATGAAGCTCAGTGTACCCCAGTGGTGTGATGAATTATGACGGTGTCGGGCCAATGGGGCACAAAGTGGACTGAGAATGGCAGTGTGGAATTGCAATGGCACACTCTGGTCTGATCCGGGCGGTTTCTCGGAGACATACACTGATAGAGACATGGTCTTCTATACTGAGACACATTAGAGCCTTGAAATGGAATGTTGAGGGAGATAGGAGGAAAACCAATGAGCATGGAGGGAAGAGATTTGATTGATGGGGGAACTCCCAGGTCATCGCTCAATGGATGCATCTAGCAAGGATGAAGGAAAAGGTGGAGGAAGAGGGGTCCAACATTTAGCAGAGGAGAGTAGAGAGGCTTGAGCTATGAGCTAGTTGTTGGTGATGTATTGGTGAATGTGTAGTGTTGTATTGGTGAATGGGATCGATACTGACTAGCTTATGTCTTTGAAAGTACTAGATCCCTATACTTGCTTGGAGATTTGGGTAGTGTTCATCTCTCTGTACATTCTTATGACTCTTGCACCTATCAAACATTCCTCCTCTTGTACACTTGTTCTTGTATATTCATAATTTAGCCCCCTTATACTATAGCACTCCCTATACACTTGAACCATGACATTTCGTGCACCTTTGTATCCCCTCTATGCATTCGTACATAGCCTCCCAATACACCCATACCATGACACTTCCTATACCTGTGCACTCCTCACATGCTGCATTGCATTGCACCGTTGTCTGTTCTTCGGTGACAAGAGTCTTCTTGCACGAGTGGCCTTAGGCCTTTGGTTTCCAGTTTAGAACGGCCGGACAATACTTTGAGGCCAACATCATTCATCATTCCTTGGGAAAGGAATGATGTTGGCTTCAAAGGATGATGGATGTCCATGGATCCTTCAGATTGTCATGCTTCTATGAATAATGATGACCTTCAAACAAGACCCATTGGAGCACTTAGTCTTTGTCTTCAAATGATCAACACTGGTATAAGGAAGCTCATGAATTTGCCAAACAAATGATCGACACATAAAATCTAGGTTTGAGTTACATAAGTCAAGTTCACCTATTTTAACTTGAAGAAATACAAGGAACCTGTAAAGGAATCAAAAGGATTTGGGGTTACCAAGGTTCCTGTACTCTAAATAAAACCAGCGCGGCATATCCCTTGCTCAATCAAGCCTATAATGTTGGTCACATCGTGAAGTTCGGGCCGGAGAATAGGTTCCCTAGGTACGTGTAGAAGGCAACCATCTCCATTGGCAACCCATCTAATATGAAGTGCTCTCTATGCATGGATGCCCGGGATGTGTTGAAGAGACTTTAGTTTAACCAAGGTTGATGATACATTACGAACTGATTTCTGCCTGCTTGTCGTCAAATCACGGGCACGTGCACTTGGTTTCTCCTCCCAGCCAACCTCGTTGGTAGCAAGCTCACAGATAGTCTCATTACGTAAAAGCTCATGCTTGCTTATTCCCAACGATCCCCAAAACTCCCTAGATGAATCTAGTATGCCACATGTCATAAATGTAGGGTCCTTCCTTAATGCATTATTTACCCCTCTCTTGGGATATCTTTAAAACATTTGTCCCTAGGCACATTTAATGCATTAAAGTCCCTTAGCCTTAGATCCACCTAGTCTAGTGCCATGTCACCCACACCAAGGACCTTGACCTTATTCCTTTTTGATGTTTTACATGAAGCCCAAACAAATATAATACAAACATTGATCCTTTAAAGGAAAATGTCGACTGACCCTTTCGAGGTCATGTTACCTCGACTTGAGCATAACATTCCTTCCCTCTTCAGCATCAGCGTCCTCGATGATAAAATCTGGGAACACTCTCCGTAACTGGTATACGGATTCCCAGGTAGCTTTTGATAGAGGTAGACCATGCCATGCAACCAACACCGTGGGTATCTTCCGATTGCGTACTTGCATTGTTCCTCGGTCCAGGATTCATGTTGGTTTGCGTCTTGCATTATCCTCTATCTCCTGAAACAAAACAACACCTTCGATTAGTGAGTCACTTGTATGCAAAAATTTCTTTAAACGAGAAACATGAAACACTGGGTGCACCTTACAACCCTGTGGCAATTCTAATTTATAGGCTACCTTGCCTATTCTTTTTAGAATTAATCATGGCCCACAATATCGAGGTGATAACTTAGCACACTCTCCTGCAGTCAAAGACTTAGAGTGCGAAGGAATTCTGAGAAAAACTTTTTCTCCTTCCTTATATTCTCTAGCGGATTGATTTTCATCCGCATACGCCTTAGCTCTATCCATAGCTTGGCGGATGTTAGCTCTCGCAAGTGCTAGCATCTCCCGCATTTGAACTACAAAGTTCGTGGCACTAGGTACTTTCTGAGGTACTCCAACTATAGTTGGATTCGCTGGTCTATAACCATAGTTCAGCTCAAACGGACTGAACCCTGTAAAGGAATGTTTTCTATCATTGTAGGCAAACTCTAACAATGGCAACCACTTGTCCCATGTATGTTGCCTCAATGACACACATGCTCTAAGCATATCCTCTAAAATTTGGTTGATTCTTTCTGTCTGACCATCCATCTCTAGATGATCCCCACTACTCATTCCCAACTCAGTCCTTAGTGTCTCAAATACCGTAGTCCAAAATTGACCGGTAAATTTGACATCTTTGTCTGACACTATGGATTTAGGTAATCCATGCAGACGAAATATATGTCTAATAAACAAATCCGCCACTTGCGGGGCACTAACAGACTCTCTAGTTGGAATGAAGTGAGCCATCTTGGTAAGACGATCAACCACCACAAGGATAGAATGATATCTACCTTGTGTTGTAGGCAAACCTACAATAAAGTCCATGGAAATGCTCTCCCACTTAGTGGTATCTCCAAGGGCTATAAAAGTCCGGGTGGCTTCACCCGCTCTGCCTTACTTACCTGACACGAAAAACAACGTGTCACATATTCATGAATATGCTTTTTCATCTTTGGCCAAAAGAAATCTCGCTTTACGAGATCATATGTCTTCTCGACTCCTGGATGTCCCGCATATGGGCTATCATGGCATTGTTGAATGACTCTGTGCCTGAGATCATTCTGATTAGGTACTACTACCTTGCCATTTCTTTTCAGCATACCATCCCTTATGGCATATCTTGCATAAGTTTGGCCTTTTCTGGATGCCAGGTCATCCTTTTCCCGGGGTTTGAACACATGAGCCTTAGGCCAAAGGCTCTGGATGAACTCGTCCACCTTTTGAGTTTCTCTAATCTCGATCATTAGAGCACTCTCTAATACCGTGAAACTCATATTATGCATACCTCCCAGGTAGTGGATGCTACTCCATCTTTCTGCTGTTTTATCCACCACCTATCCGCTGCCTCATTAAACATATGGGTGGCCTCGCGGATTTTCTTCATATCATTCCTGATTTCACAAATGGCGAATGCCTCATCCCATTTGTGTAACCAGGTGTCAATGATATCGGAACTACGGTCAGACATCCGACCAGAATACTTTTCTGGCCTATAATTGGCAATATTAGGCACCTTAGCCCTCCTAGGCGCGACTGTATGAACACTGGACTCCGGTTCCATCGGAGATTTACCCTTCTTCTCACGAGATGGTCTGGCAGACATACTATGCACCATTTTCCTGAGTTCAGACTGCCCCACATTTGTTTGTAACTGTTGCGCTAAAATCTGTTGCAAGGCATCCTCTAACATTGCAATTCTGCCAGACAGTGTATGACCTGCTGGGCGCGACACCTGCGGGGTTGGCCGGACTCCTGATTCTACAAGATCCATTCTGGAAGCTTCTTCTTCTACTTCCATTCAGGTCAATGGGTGTTATTAAAAAAAAAAAAAAAAAAAACCGCTTGAAAGTGTAATTACAAATCGAAAGTCCAACTTCCAACTTTACAGCTAACCAGGCACATATCACACTGTAACCAAACCTGCTTTTCCCTATCCTAGGGAAACTCCTACAATCTAAGTTGACTCAACCCCTTAAATCCAAAAGCATAATTTCGCTCCCAATCCAGCTCACACACCTCGAAGCTTTAGAAATTTAACCAAAAATTAAAACAGAGGTAAAAAGAAAATCGAAAGCCCCCTGGTCATTTACGCAGCATCGAAAGATCATGTTGTTCTTGCTGTGGCTCAGCTACCCCCTCGTCGGAATTCCAATTTCTCCACGCAGCCCTATGTCAACGATCTATTGCTTCCAAAAAATTAACGTGATCGTTTACCACGTTCGCAGGTCTTTCACCCAGCATCGCTTATCACTTTGAAGGGCCTCCAAGTAACGCAGATATCGGATTAATTTCCTTGGTCCTAAGCTAGCACAAGATTACGACAGCTAGTCCCTTCCGTGGATATCCCGGAGTCCTGGTCCCGAGATCTTTGCATAATACCAAAATTTAAGCCTGCAGCTGTACGCGATCCTACTCTCCTGCAACGGTGTTGACCAACCGTTCCTACACCTGTGGTTTAGCTGTCTCGTCCTCCGTCACTAGCACCACGATGGCATGCGTGAATCATCAGTTGCGCCATCACCTGCGGCAGCTAATCCCGTGACGTGCTTGCGTGAACCGTACGCTCCTGCGACAGCTAGCGTCATGACTATCAAGTTGCGCCATCACCTCCGTACTGTCCGTCGTCACACATCCCATACATTATGCACTCTGATACCAAATGATACATTACGAACTAATTTCTGCCTGCTTGTCGTCAAATTACGAGCACGGGCACTTGGTTTCTCCTCCCAGCCAACCTCGTTGGTAGCAAGCTCACAGATAGTCTCATTACGTAAAAGCTCATGCTTGCTTATTCTCAACGAGCCCCAAAACTCCCTAGATGAATCTAGTATGCCACATGTCATAAATGTAGGGTCCTTCCTTAATGCATTATTTAGCCCTCTCTTGGGATATCTTTAAAACATTTGCCCCTAGGCACATTTAATGCATTAAAGTCCCTTAGCCTTAGATCCACCTAGTCTAGTGCCATGTCACCCACACCAAGGACCTTGACCTTATTCCTTTTTTATCTTTTACATGAAGCCCAAACAAATATGATACAAACGTTGATCCTTTAAAGGAAAATGTCGAGTGACCCTTCCGAGGTCATGTTACCTCGACTTGAGCATAACAGTTGACCTTCAAGCATGTGTCTCACAGAAGGTGTGGAGTGCATCCAAGTGTTGCGGAAGGCCCTCAGCTGAGGAGGATAGTAAGACCATGTCATCTGCTTAAAGGAGAATCTGGAGAAGAGATTTGGCTAGAGAGCAACCAACCCCTCCAAGGGTCCCAATAAAAGTCTCAAGCTCATCAATGTATAGACCAAACAAGGTTGGTGATAGTGGGCAACCTATTTTGACCCCAATGGTGCTCATGATCTCCTTTGGCCATCCTGTCCCTGTTCGAGCCCTACGTGATACTCTCTCATAAAGTGCCATACTGCCCAAGTGATCTCTAGATCATACCCCAGCTCTTGTAGATGTTTGATGGGTCGGGCTCTCGGCACTGTGTCAAAAGCCTTGCAGAAATCCACGAAGCAGCAATAGACCCTCTGTCTCCATGCCCTGGCCTCCTCGATGACTCCCTTGAGTGTAAGTATATCATCTATAGTTCTGTGATCTACTCGGAAGCCTTCCTGTCCCACTGCTTTGAAACCTCAAAGCTCTGCAGTTAGGCTAACCTCTGTATCAAGTACTGATTCATAGATCTTGGACATGACATGTCCAATCATAATGATCTTGTAGTATTCCGGGCTCATGGGATCTCTTCTTTTGTGTATGGGGGTGATAGTGTTAAGGTTCCAAGTGTGTGGAAAGCATGTGCAAACCGCTTCATTGAAGAGCTTCACTAAGATTAGGGCTAGGGAAATTATCCCGTAAGCAATGAATTCAGTGCGTAGGCCCTCATGATCTTTTGCTTGGCCATTATGAAGCTTCAAGGTTGCGTGCTTGACACCGCCGGCTGTGAATAGTGTGCATGAGGTGGGGCGTGGTATATGTGAGAGGTTAGATGAAGGCTGGTTGGGTTATAATGTGCGGCCATAAGAGTGCCAGATTTTGGGGTCCGTGAGGGGGGATGGGGCTAGTTACTCCAGGAACCCCTACCAGAAGTGTTTCGAGTTGTTAAATAAACAAAATATTTGATAGCTCCTCCTCTTTCCGGAGATTGAAGGCCTGCTTCTTTCAACTAGATGGCGGCACTCGCGTATTGTCTTTGCCTCGTTCGGAAGGTGGTGCTTGGTTTCGAGTCGGAGTTGTTAGCGTAAAGCTTTACACCCCTCATTGTATCAGCTATTGCAGGATACTGAGCTGAGAGGTGGAGGGTGTGTGGATCGGGTGGTATATGGGAAAGTCTGTAGGGCAGCCTCTTGAAGAGAGCGTGTGATCAAGGTGGCTCGATCGTCTAGGAGTGGCAGGTGGTTGATGTCTCTAAGCATGTCTAAGAGGCGTGCAGAGTAGGTGGGTTTGAGCTTGTGATCGAGGTGTGTGTAGGTGGCGTTGAAGGGTGTGAGCTGGGTAGTCACCTTGGGTATGACTGCACACAGAGGTGGGGTAGTAGGCTGGAGCAGCCCTGTGTGATGTGGTTGAGGTCGGAGCAGCCCGTGTGCTACAGCTTGGAGCCCAGGTCTGATTGCGAGGGAGAGAGGCAGCCCTGTGCTGCAAGGAAGGTCACGCGACGGGGAAGATGCCACCCAAGAGCAGAGGATGTGAGAGAATGGTGAGTGAGAGAGAGCAAGAGAGAGTGAGAGCTGGAAGCTTCGAAGCTGAAAGCTGAGTTGCAATAGAAGAGTGTGAAGAGTACAACTCAAAAGAAAGAGATAAGGTTTTGTCCTAGTGACAAAACCTTAGTAGTCACTAACCATAGTTAGTGAACTAACTGCGGTTATGGGAAAAAACCTCTTAAAGAGGGAAAAGTGCCCCTAACTAGCTTATTAAATTACATTGGTCACTGCTGAATTATATCTATAATTCTAGCACCCCCCTGCAGTGCCAATGTCATGTACAAGGCTGATCAATCACCAAACGGATATAAGTTCAGGGCACTGCGAAATGCCTCAAACTTTTCACGTGGTAGTGCTTTGGTGAAAATATCTGCAACGTTGTCATGTGTGGACACAAAGATCATACTGATCTCTCTTGCATGCAACTTCTCTCTGACGTAGTGATAATGAACCTCAATGTGCTTCGTGCGAGCATGAAACACTGGATTCTTTGCCACTGCAATGGCACTCTGACTATCAGTGAGAATTGGAGAAGGACCCTCCAAAGACAGATGAAGATCAGCAAATAGACGTCGCAGCCAGACACATTCAACTGTTGCTGTGAAAGCTGCCCTGTACTCAGCTTCACATGATGAGGTAGCCACTGTAGATTGTTTCTTACTCAGCCAGGAAATGCAAGATTTACCCAAAAAGAAACAATTGCCACTAGTGGACTGCCTAGTATCATAATCACCAGCCCAATCTGAATCACTGTAGGCATGCATCTGCAAGTCATCCCCCCTGGGAATTAGCAAGCCAAAAGACTTCGTGCCGTGCAAATAACGGAAGATGCACTTAACTGCGTGCCAATGCATAGTTTTTGGGCTGTGCATGTATCTGCTCACTTGAGATACTGCAAACTGAATATCAGGTCTAGTGTTGCAGAGATATATGAGGCATCCGACAGCCTGACTGTAAAGTGTGGCATCAACTAATTCTCTTGCATCATGCATTGTGAGTTTCAGCCCCGGCTCCATGGGAGTGGCTATGGGCTTACACTCATGCATGTTAAATCTGTCCAAGAGTTTCTGAACATACTTGGACTGAGACATAACAGTGCCACGTCTCTCATGAGAGAACTGGATCCCCAAATAAAAGTGAAGCAGCCCCAAATCTGACATGTCAAAGTTGGTCTGCAAATCAGCTTTGAAATCTGCAATTTTGTCTTCATTGGACCCTGTGAGCAATAAGTCATCGACATAAAGAAGGATGACTAAAATTTCCCCCCCATCCATCTTGATGTAGAGGGTGTTCTCAATAGGACTATTGTGCAGCCCCTTGTTGGTCAAAAAGGCATGGATCTTGGCATACCATGCACGAGGGGCCTGTTTCAGCCCATATAAAGCTTTGTTGAGCTTGCATACTTGAAGTGCATTTGCTGTAATTTCAAAGCCCGGAGGTTGTTTGACATACACCTCTTCCAGCAAGTCCCCATTTAAGAAGGCTGTTTTTATGTCCAACTGATGAACATTCCACTCAAAATGTGCAGCCATTGCAATAACTGATCGGATGGTGGTCATCCGCTCCTCATAATCTATGCCCTTTTTCTGAGCATAGCCTTTAGCAACCAGCCTTGCCTTATATCTGTCAATGGAGCCATCTGGCTTCCGTTTGACCTTGAAAACCCATCGTGTGCCAATGGCATGTTTACCCTGTGGCAAGTCTACAACATCCCAAGTCTGATTTTTTGCAATGGACTGCAACTCATCGTGCATGGCATTCATCCAATGCACATTGTCCTTTGCCTCTTCGAATGTGGCAGGCTCCTCCTCATCAAGAAGAGTACCTGCATATGCTGATTCCATTGAATTGGCACCTTCCATGTGCCTTGCTGCACTGCGAGTCCTGCCAGGTAACGGAGCATCAATTTTACTCTCCCTGAGAGTCTGTAACAGCCAGTTTGGGACTGTTTTTGCTGCATGTATGTCTGCAATTTCTTGCTGCACCACCTGTTCCACTGCCTGTGGAGGGGGCAAGACATCCTGTGGCGGAACTAAAGCATCTGAAGGTTGCTGTAAATTCTGATTTGCATCAGAAAAATCAGCAGGGGAACCCAAGGCAATGGGTAGCAACCCCTCAAAAACATCCTCTGAAGAAGAAGGCATTTGAAATTCAGCCTGAGTGTGAGCTGAATTTCCTGAAAATATCACATCTCTACTTACTATGATCTTGCGTATAGCAGGATTGTAGAGACGGTACCCCTTGCTTTCTGCACTGTACGCAACAAATATGCACTTAATGGCTTTATCAGACAATTTGTGCCTAAATTCAACTGGCACATGAGCATAAGCAAGGCATCCAAAAACTCGGAAGTGATCCACTGAAGGCTTCCTGTCATTCCAGACCTCATAAGGAGTTTTTGTTTTTAAAGCCTTAGTGGGAGCCCGATTCAGAATGTAATTGGCACACATCAAACCCTCAAGCCAGAAGCTGAGTTGCAATAGAAGAGTATGAAGAGTACAACTCAAAAGAAAGAGATAAGGTTTTGTCCTAGTGACAAAACCTTAGTAGTCACTAACCATAGTTAGTGAACTAACTGCGGTTAGGGGGAAAAACCTCTTAAAGAGGGAAAAGTGCCCCTAACTAGCTTATTAAATTACATTGGTCACTGCTGAATTATATCTATAATTCTAACAGAGGATGGAGACAGCCCTGTGCTGTTGTAGGTAAGGTTACGCGGAGAGAGAGAGAGAGAGAGAGAGAGAGAGAGAGAGAGAGAGAGAGAGAGTATTTGGAAGACCAAAGGGTCTATGAGACTAAAAGAAACCTGATACAATGGTCTAAGAGGTGGAGCTGCTAGGCGGGCATCAACACCCATGATGTGTACAAAACAGAAAAAGTCCATATCATGATCATAAAGGCATCAATACATAGAGAGCAAGCTCTCCGAGGCAAGGCGTCAATCGCGAGAAGGGGCCATCGCTCTGTGCAGCTTGATGTGGTGGCATTAAACCTATGATGGAGTGCTGGCGGCTATTGCATGCCTGGCCCATTGTGGTCTCTTGGCCGTGGCCTTGTAGCGAACAAGCGCCACTGTCCCTTGTGGGTTGTGTCTCTGGTCTAGTGAACATAGAGGAAAGGTCCCCTATATCTGTTTCCGAGTCTGCTGGTGAGTTTGTCCTCGCATCTGTTGTCTCCGCAAGTCCTGCTGGTCAGTGCTACCTGATCATGCTGAGAGAGAGAAGTAGAAGTTAGAAGTAGAATTTATTAGCGTCCTCGGGGGGCCAAAAAATGACCCATGGGACCCGTCTCGATACAATGTAAAAAGAGTCTCCTCAAGGAGAGGGGTCAGGAGTCTATGAGTTCCTGACGACAGGTAAAAAGACGAGTGACAAAAGATCCCAATGCTGCCGGAGAGGCAGTGAAGAGAACTGATGTGAACTGAGCGGAGTCCCCCAGTATCTGCTGGTAGTCCTCCCTGATATGTGCATATCGGGGGCACTGTAGAGCTACATGTGCCTCCGTCTCAATTGTCTGCATGTCACAAAGGGTACAAACTCTAGCATGTCTGGGCTGGTGTATCCAAGCTCCCTGCTCACCGAAGGCCACTCCTTCCACCTCACCCTCTGAGTTGGACTCCTCAGAGCTACACCCTGTCTCTTCTTCTTCATCGGTTAAGTGGCAAACGTATGAGATCTGGTACGGAACCTGGCAATGTTTCTGCGATATAGAAGGGGGATACGTGTGCTAATATAAGACTGAGCATGAGTCTCTATGGACATTTATGTAGACCAACATGTGGGATTTATGTTGCCTTGGTAATATTCCAGCTTAATCCTCTTTTCACTTGTCAACCAGTGATTCCGCAAAGTGATCAGTAAAGACAGTTGAAGTCTTGCATGTTGACCTTTTCAGGCGGCATGGTCAAATATGCTTCCACTTTCCATCTGCTGAACCATTTTCTTATGTCGGTTGCCCATCCTGTGCAGATGACCTTACTTTTATAGTTCTTTTGAAGCTTTGTGCTGGCATTCCATGCTTTATGAGGCAGCCTATCAGGTTGCATTTGCTGCACCTCTATTAGGTATTGCATAACTCTGATCAATGCATGAAATTCAATCGGTCTCCTTCCCGTTTCCAACAGAAGTATTGAGTATGGAGTAGTGGGTTTGACACCAAGGTGTCTCCTTAAGAAAGCTTTTTGTATTTTCTCAATATCATTCCATGTAGAGGCTGAATTGCTGCCTCCCCATACTTCCACTCCATATAATACTGTCTGCACTACATATGCATCAAACAATACATTTCAAATTTTCCAGTTCCTAGTGTCGGTGTGCCTGCAATCATTCTCAAGCTGGTAGTACTTCCCCCAACCAGTGTCCATCCTTCTATGTATACATTGCCACCATCTGTGATCTGCCGGGATATCAACCCTTAAGTATTTGAAGGTGCTGACATACTCAATGATCTGTCCATCAAAGGTGATCTCAGGGGGATGTTCTGGCTGATTGGTACAGACTGCCATCAAATTTTTTTTTACGACATTTACTTGCAGCCTGCTTTCCCTACAAAAAGTCTTAAGCACTTGTAAAAGTTTGTGCATAGATTCTGGATCGTATGCAAAAAGAACGACATCATCTGCGTAGAACAACAATAGCACTGTCCAAAGCCCCAATTGCGGTCCTCGCAACCCTTTCTCCACTGCAAATTTATTGATGAGTTCCTCCAGTTGGTCAATGCATATTCCGAACAAGGTAGGCGATAGAGGGCAGCCTTGCTTCACCCCCATATTGCTCTCAAATACATCAGACATACCTTGTGTTTGTTTGAGTCGGCATAATACCTTTTCATAGATGCGAGAGATGCCTACCCTTAAGGCCAAAGGGACTCCTATTTCTTGCATTCTCTTCCATAATCCTCCTCTTGGAACTGTGTCAAATGCTTTCTTGAAATCCACAAAACAACAAAATAGAGTGCGTCCTCTCAGTCTGCATTCATCCATGAGGACCCTTAAGGTAATAAGGTGGTCGGCTGTCCTGTGCTCCTTGCGAAAGCCTGCCTGTCTGGTGGCTCTTTTCTATGCCTCTTCTGCTCATGAGCTGATTTTCATTTCAAGCATTGTACTGAAGAGCTTGGCCAATGTAGAGCTGACCATTATAGTTCTGTAATTTGTGACTGAATTTTTGTCTCCACCTTTGTGTAAAGGCTGGACCCAATTTTCTTGCCATTCCGTAGGGAAACCATGGTGTAGAGCATGTGTTAGGATGTGTGAGAGCCATGTTCTTGCTCGGTCTCCTGTCCATTTCACAAATTCCGCCTATATCTTCATGTGATCTGATGCTTTGCCATTAGCCATCTTCTCTAGTCCAACTTCAATGTCTTCAAAGGTGAAAGGACTAGTGCATGTGACCGATAGATCCTCCCTCCCCATTTCAGTAGCAAGTGCATGATTGTACAACTTGGTAACATAATTAAGCATGGTTGCATCTGATATATCCCCTATGACGTGTTTCCGTCTGCCTTTCACTTGTTTCCAGCCCTTTCTTGGATTTTTGATGAAAGTTACCAAATCAGATTTTTCTCTTTCCAAAATATATTTTCTTTTCTTTTTCGTTGTGAGGGCATTGTATGTCTTCTCCAGTTGTTTATGCCTATCTGCATTCAGTATGTATTTCAGCTCTTGGCGTAGTTGTTTGCATTCCTCGTCATACCATTTCTTGTGTGGTAGTCCTTTGACCTGTTTCTTTTTTCTTGTAGTTGCTGCTCCAAATGTTTGCATGGCTGAGGCAAGTATTGCTTCCTGCAAGGCTGTCCATGTGGGATTGGTTATTGTTCTCAGCTTTGCATCCAAAGTGTCTGCATAAACTTGGTGTTTGTATGGGTCTACTTTGAAACCTCCTGCATGTGCTGAAAATTTCTGCTCCCTATGTTCAAGGTGTATGTCAAGATCCATCCATATTGGGAGATGGTCCGATTCCGGATATTTCATCCCTATGTTGAAGCTTTTGATAATGGGTATAGTATCCACATGTACCACATAATCTAGCACACTCTGTCCTCCGCTGGCTGAGAGACACGTCATCTTGTGGGTGTTAGGGAATAATTGCATTCCATTCAAGACTGGCATGTGCAGCCCATTAATCATGCATCGGAGTGCTTTGCCTTGTGTGTTGATGGTGTCGTCCTCGGATCCTCTCTGCCACATGATGTCCACTTCTGTGACTGCTTCTTTATCCATTTCATCATGCGTAATGGGCTGAAACTGTAGTTGACCAATTCTTGCGTTAAGGTCTCCCATCACTATGACTTGGCCCTTTTCTCTGAGTTCAGCCACATCAAGACATAGTGCTTCAAACGCAGCACTAGGGTCCACTCCGTGTCTACTGTAAAAGGGTGACTCATGGTGAGGTATGTAGCAACTTGCAAGAAAGACAGGGCATTTGCCAAGTTCTATTTTCAGCCACATGTATCTTTTGTATTTGTCCACTTTATGAAGGCTGACTTTTTCTGCCATGTGTTCTTGTATCATGCATGCAACACCTCCTTGCCCTCTTTTCCCCACTTGCCGTTGGTATATTGAGTGCACCACATATCCCGGTATCTCTGGGATCCTGCATGTTTCACTTTCCCAAGTTTCTCCTAAAAGGATGATGTCTGCATCGTGAATGAAGGCATTTATGCTTATCCCTAATGCCAAGGGAAGCCCCTACAATTCCAAAACATGACTTGTAAGCATTTGTGTGTCCCATGGGTTGCGAGCCCCTATTTCACATTTTGATCCCCATCTTGTGTTTGGGGCAGCTTTCCTTGTCTCATTAGTCTTTCCGTGTATTGCTTTCTTCGCACTTCCTGCTATTTTGGGATGCGGTCTTCATTGACATAGAAAGGTGTGCCTTTAAGATACACTTTACTGCTATCCACGATAATCTCCCTTTTCCGTGGATCTGCTACAGTGCACACAATAGCCCTTTTATTGGGTTTGTCCTCTTGTGCTTTCCCTACACGATGGGCTGCATATACATGTTGAAGAAGTGAAAGGAAAGCATGAAGCTGAACATGAAATGAGAGCTTGCTTATGGAATGAAGAAAGGTGAGGTCCATGTGTAGGCACCTCTACATGAGCCACCAAGCTCCATAATCATCTCCTCAATCATCTCCTCAATCAGCTCCTAGAATCTCTCAATCATCCTATGTGGCATCTACCACCACCTAACAGTGCTTATGGGCACCTAACTGTGCCTCTAGCACACACACATAGAACCCAGGGTGTGCCTGAGGCATACACCTTGAGATATCCCATCAACCCCCCCCTCAAGGGAATGCCTCAGGCTATGTCAAGGATACATCTAGTCACATAGTGTCTCAAGCCATCTCATGGTGGTCAAGGATAAATCTATGGCTTGGATCTCATGCTTGCAAGGGTTCCCAAGGGTGTGAAGTCAACAAAGGGATACATAAGACCTTCCAATGGTTATCTCCCCTGCATGTACATGCACACAATGTCTGCAGGAGGTACCATGGAGCAAAACACATACACATGGCCTACATCATATGGTGACCAGAGGTGTTTACAGAGAACACAATAGTTTATTCCATTCATTTTGGAGGACTATCCAGGCAAAGTACCTTGACTCATAAAAGAGAGATCTGGAGCATATATGGAGATGGTTCAAAAAAGCATAATCATCATAGGAGGCCTCATCTTGTGGAGGCACATCAACTGAAAGTAAATTGACAGTTTCTGGTTTTGTAGTTGCTTCCTTTTTGGCCTTACAAAACATTTCATGGTTATTGTTTTTGCCACAATATTTGCAAGGATTGATCTTGAAGCAATCTTTTGAGAGGTGATTAGTCTTCCCACAATGTTTGCAAGGTGAAAACTTGCCCATTTGAGTTTTTATGGCATAGGCTGTGTCATTGCCTCTCCGGAGTTCCTTGTGCCTTTCTTCTTCTTGAAGAGCAGTAATAAGACCTTCAAGAGTAGGATTAGGAAGATTTTTCAATGTGGTAACAACATGATCATAATCTTCAGGCATACTTTTGAGCAGTACTGCCATTGCATCATCTGTAGTGATTGGAGAGTTGATAGAAGGAAGTTGAGTCATGAGACTCCGCATGTGATTGACATCGGCAGCCAAGGGAGTGCCACTAGCCATCTTCAATTCAAAGAAGGCAATCTTAAGTGACAATTTTGAGATGTGAGAGCTAGCACCAAAAATAATATCAAGCTTCTGCCAAGCTTCAGAAGGAGACTCCAAATGAGAAATGTGATGAATATAGTCATCTCCTAAGCCAAGAGTAATAATGCCATAGGCTTTCTCCTCTCTAGCAGGATCTCGTGCCGGGTGTGTAGGAGTTGAGGATTCTCTAGCATTAGAGGTTGTTGAAGAAGAAGTTGAAGCAGGTTTGACAAGCCCCCAGAGGTTTTTCCTCATCAATGCAAACTTAACTTTTATCTGCCATGTGTGAAAGCCTTTACCATTGAACTTATCCATATTCAAGAAAGTAGCCATGAGAGGGTCTAACCCAAAATGGGCAGTGTCTACTCTCTTACAAGGCTAGAAAGAGTTGAAAAGTTTCAAAGTACAAGCATTTAGTGTAGCAAAGACTTGTAACCAAATTCCATACTAAAAATCATAATGGAAATGATACTTTAACTTGCATGCTAAATGAAAGTATTCCAAGCAAATCCAGGTATAGCAACCTAAAGGAAAGTTGTAGCCACAATTGTACTGATGCTATTCAACACTTTAAAACATCAGAAATGCTAAAGTAGCATCTAATGTAGCACCAAACTCACAACATTGTCAAAACTGTCCAAAACAGAGGCCTGATCTTGGAGGGCTTGTATCTCACTCTTCAAAGCAAAGAAAAGAGGGCTTTCTAGGTAGAAATAAAGCTGGTATACCAGAGAAGAGCCACTGAAGAAGAGAGGCGAAATGCCGTGTCACGTCGCCATAGCCAGGAGCTTCAATGTCGATTGGTTTTTCGTCTGTTTCTCCCTCCCTGGTGGACCATTTCACTTCAAATCTGGACAGGGGCTAGCTCATGCTGTTGTGCAAGCGTGGCTCAGAAGAATTTCGGAAGGGCTGCTCCAGCAAGTCGTATTGCACGAAATAGCATCAGGAAGAAGGCGGCTGTTGCGCGGGTTTGTGGGCACCATTGCCTAATTGCTCTGACGTGGAAGGTCGCCCATATGAAGGGTCTCTCCAGCCAGAAGGACCCTAGGAATGGTTGCTTGTAGGTAGAGAACTCAGCCCTCCAAGTGTTTGGGCAGAAAGGGGCAAAATGGAGAGGAAGGTGAAGAAGAAGAAGAAGATGACACTAAATGAGAGAATGCTTGCTTGCTTATGGAATGAAGAAAGGTGAGGTCCATATCTAGGCACCTCTACATGAGCCACCAAGCTCCACAATCATCTCCTCAATCATGTCCTCAATCAGCTCCTAGAATCTCTCAATCATCCTATGTGGCATGTACCACCACCTAACAGTGCTTATGGGCACCTAACTGTGCCTCTAGCACACACATAGAACCCAAGGTTTGCCTAAGGCATACACCTTGAGATATCCCGTCAATACAGTCACTTCAGGCATTGCAAAGTGTTCTGAAAAAAATTCAGTCACCTCCTTCGCTAGAGCCAGAGGGGTTTCCTTATCCATCTCTGGTAGACCATGGATTATAACTCCTATCTGAGACACAACTATTTTGGACATCCTACCTTGCTTTCACCCTTAGGGACTTAAAGACTCGATATTCAACCACTCCCTATATAATGGGATCAGCAACAACATATTGAATCTCTAAAGCTGGAGGTTGCAGATCGATGCTGCTACTGTGTGACTTAAATTGATGATAGCAAATCGAATTCCAATGGCTGGTATCAATTTCTAAATAGTCCAGCCAGTTGATTTCATAGGAGTAGCAAGTAGATGGAAGACTTGTTGGCTGGAAGTAGGAGGTTGAAGAAGAGCTAGGATTGGTCAACTTTCTGTGCTAGTACATATATAAGCTGCTTATGCTTGGGCTCTGATGACGACATAAGTGTTGCTTTGCTTGCTAAGTATGTCTTCCTTTTGTTTTTCATAAAAGTTTTTGTTTATCTTTTTTTTCTCTTCTCTTTCATTTTCTCTTTTATTTTCTTTGTAGATTTTTGATCTTTAGAACAACAGAAATTCTAAATTTGTATGATTGGACTTATTCTAGTCTTACAAAGGTATATATAGATGTTCACTAAAATAGTAGTCTATAGTAGCCTTTTGGGTCTCATTTTGACTTAATTATCTGCATATAGATGGCTGCTATCATATTTTGAGATCTCTTATCTCTTTCTCTCTGGTCATGGGCATCTTCTTGGTTTGTGGTTGATGGACGTGACGGTGTTTGAGCTGGTTTTGATGGTTCTTCAACATGTGCTGCACTGGCATCTTTCTTAGACACTATTTCAGTCCATTTCTTCCCTTCTTGTACATTCTTTGCATCCCTTTCGACAAGCTTGGCTTGGATAAACTTTTGCATCTGCTGGCATCCATTATCCACTGTGTTCTCTAAGGCATCCACTATTTTTTGGAGTTGCATGACAGTTTTTTGGAGTTGGAAATTCTCAGCCTGTAACTCGATGAACATATTCATAAGCATATCTATTTTCTTGCTGTTCTTGGTGCCATACACTTTCCCAAAAGGAGTAGTCAGGCCTGGGTGTTTGTTCAACTTGAAAGGGGTCTGAAATGACCCCATGTTTCCTGGAAAAAAAAGGCGGTCCACTTCCACCAATCTAGCAAGGAAGAATATGCACTCTGTTTCTTGGGAAGAAAGAAAAAACGTTCCTCCATGAGAGAGAGAGAGAGAGAACTAGTCGATGGTACTCGTGCTTTGTCTTTGGTTCGCTTGGAAGGCTATGCTTGGTCTCGAATGTATGTGTGTGTGTGTGAGAGAAGTAGAAGTAGAAGTAGAATTTTATTATTGTGTGTGTGAGAGAAGTAGAAGTAGAAGTAGAATTTTATTATCTTCCTCGGGGGGCCAAAAATGACCCATGGGACCTAATCCTTAGTACAAAAATCTCCTCTGTTGTGGAGGGGTCAAGAAATTTCAAGTTCTTGACGGTACAAAAAAAGACGAGTGACAAAAGATCCCAACGTTGCCGGAGAGGCAGTGGAGAGAACTGACGAGATCTGAGTGGTGTCTGCCAGTATCTGCTGATAGTCGTCTCTAATGTGTGCATATCGGGGGCAGTGTAGGGCTATATGTGCCTCTATCTCTACTGTCTGTGAATCACAGAATCTGCAAACTCTGACATGTCGCGGCAGATTTAGCCAAGCTCCTGTCTCTATTGCCAAGGTATGTGACCGTGTGCGGAATCTGGCAATATTCCTGCAATAGAGAAGAGGTATGGGAGTACTGATGTATGGCTGAGCAGGGGCATTTGATGTCATGAAAGATGACGAGCATAAAGGATTTATTTGATCTTGATAGTATTCTAGCATCAATATAACACTGTTTGAACCACATATGCATCAAACAACATATTCCGAATCTTCCAGTTCCAGGTGTCAGTGTCCCTACAGTCGTTTTCAAATTGATAGTACTTCCCCCAACCTGTATCCAGCCTTCTTTGTGCACATTGCCACCATCTGTGATCAGCTGGTATGTCAATTCCCAATTATTTAAAGGTATCGACATATTCAATGGGCTGCCCCTCAAAGCTGATAACTGGGGGATGTTCAGGTCGGGTGGTGCATACTGCCACCATTTTGGTTTTGGCAGTGTTAACTTGCAGCCCACTTTCCGTGCAAAAGACCTGTAGTACCTGTAATAGTTGATGCATGGAGTCAGGGTCATTAGCGAAAAGAACCACGCCATCTGCATATAGGAGCAATAGTATTGTCCATAGCCCAAGCTTTGGCTCTTGTATTCCTTCTTTTGCTGCAAATTCATTAATCAGTTCTTCTAGCTTGTCAATGCATATTGTGGGTGAAAGAGGGCAACCTTGTTTCACCCCCATATTACTTTGGAAGGCGGTTGACAGTCCATGTTCTTGCCTGAGTTTGCATGAGACCTTCTCGTATATGCGAGAGATGCCTACCCTTAGTGCCAAAGGGACTCCGAGGTCTTGCATTCTTTTCCATAGGCCACCTCTTGGGACTGTATCAAATGCCTTCTCGAAATCTACAAAGCAACACAGAAGAGTTTCTCCTCTAAGCCTGCTCTCATCCATGAGTACTCTTAATGTGACCAGGTGATCTGCAGTTCTATGTTCTTTACGGAAGCCTGCTTGGCCAATGGCCCTCTTCTTGACCTCTTCAGCCCAATTGCTGATTTTTGCCTCAAGCACTGTGCTAAAAAGTTTAGCTAGTGTGGAACTGACCATTATAGTCTTGTAATCGGTGACTGAATTTTTGTCTCCTCCTTTGAATAGAGAGAGAGAGAGAGAGAGAGAAGAAGAAGAAGAAGAAGAATATATTATCGTCCTCTGAAGACCAAAACCGGCCTATGGGACCTGAGCAATACAATATCACAAGTACATGAAAGCTCCTCCCGAAGATGGGAGGGTGGAAAGAGAAACCACCTTCTAGGATTCAGGTGGATTCCTATGCTTGAAGAGCTTATACACAAATGTTCCTAAAGCTGAAGGTGACCCTTTATGCAGCAAATCAGCCAGTTTGTTATGTCCCTCAAGGAGGTGATTGAACTCTTCCCTAATGTGTGCATAGTGAGAGAGAGAGAAAGAGACAGAGAGAGAGAGAGACGTGTGTGGAGGACCAAAAAGGGAGTTGCATGTAGCAAGGGTTTCCATAGGAGTACATGAAGCATTTACTCCATAAAGCATGATTTCATGTAACCCCATATGAGGTATGAAGCATTTTCACCATTGTTACAAAAGCATAACTATTTCTAAAGCTAACATAGAATGGCCATCATTACAGTAGTTTAAGACTGAGAGTCTTTAGGCCTTGAATTTCTGATAAGTGTTTTTCTTTTCCATAAAAAATACCATTTGCCCTCCTTTTGGGCTTTCTTTACTTTACTTAATTTATTGGCTCTTTGTTTAAATTGGTTCAGAGTAATCAGACAATCTTTGTGCCTTACAATTTGTGGATTTAAAACCTTTATCTTTGCTGCCTGCTCTGTTTTTGCAATGGACTAGAGCATGTGACCCTTTCTGATAGATACCAGCATATGTCTTCATACTCCATTCATGGGAATTTTTTGTGTGAGGCTGCTGAACTTATCTTCTGTGAACCGTTTCATATTGTCTCCTTTGTAAATAGTTCTTGCATTTTTTGGGTGCATGACAGTAGGTGGTTTCCTGTGTAAAGAAAAACAAAGTTCTGACAAAGGTTTTTGTATCATAACAGTGATTTGTCACAGCTTCCCCATCATTTTCCTGAAGTTCAGCTTAAGTTTGGAGATGCAAAAACAGTGTCCTTGGCACCTGAGAATTATCTTTTTAAAGTAAGAGCCGTTTTCCTTAGCTTAGATGCCATGGAATCTAGTTGCAGCTTCTTTTTGGGTGGTACATTTTTGTTCAAGATTACCTCTCAAACAGTTGTACGATTCTTTTGCAACATTTTAATCATGTCTAATTCACTCACTGTGTTGCCTGCAGCATCTGAAGGTGCCTGGAGCTTATTGCTTGGGAATATTTGGCAATGGCAAGGACTCTGCTACACTCCTAGGAGGTAATTGTGCAATTTTGAAAAGCAGCATTTGGACCTTTATTTTTATCGGCTGATTTTTCTTTTTTAGAATTTGTGGATGGTTTGAGTTTTGGGCTTATTACTCATAGGTATGCGATTTTAAAACTAGGTCTAGCCTTAAATTGTGAAGTTGTGATTGAATATATGAATTTCCGTAATCTCTATATTCAACATTTTATCACCTTCTCCCTTATTTGGTGACACATTCATCAATGTGTCCATTTTTAGGTCCTCCCCACTTTTTCTTTCCCCTTACTTTCTTGCTCGGCATTCTCCTTTCCTGCACCGAACACGGGATCAGCCAAAAGAAATGGGGAAAGGTGGCAAAGATACAGAGAAAGCGGCCAAGAAAGACGACAACAAAACCAAGAAACAAACACAACTGAAACTTGAAGTGCTTGTCTTGGCATTGAATATCATTTCTCTCGTTTGGCAGTGCTATTGCTGGCCCCTCGCCAACAATGCCATAAGCCGGAGATGGATGGTGGCTTTGGCCACATCAGTCTTTCTCATTGGAGCTACAGCAATGGTCCCTTCTCATGGCTGGCCGTCTGCTGGCAGGCTTTGGTGTGGCATTGGCTCTTATGGTCATTCCCATTTACATATGAGGTGCCTTTCTTTTCGTATACCACTCGGATTGGTAGGAGGCTTCAGATGGACTCTTCGACTTGGACCCCTTCGAGGGAGAGGCATTGGGTAGCCGAGAGGGTGCCCTAGGATGCTCGTTTCAGATTTTGGATGAGTCTATGGTCCAGTTGGCGGCCGAGGACGATATCCTACTTCTTTTGGCTGGCTGCCCACGGAGGGTTGCCCATAGGCCCGTGGTTGGAGCAGAGGGGGTGGCTGGGCAGTGTCACTGCTGCTCTACTGGATTTTTGGAGACGATCCCCACTGCCACTGGAGCTGTCACAACGCAGTGAGGATATGGATGGGAGCCCTTAGGATTATGACCTGCATGCAGAGCCTTCAGACTCCAAAGGGGCTACACCTGGGGGATGGTTTCCTGGTTGACTGAGGGAGGTCACGCGCTTCAGATTGATGAGGTCTCTCTTGCTTACCGGATACAGGGTCAGAGTATTCAGAGGATAGAGCTCCATGAGGCGGTCCCTTCTGTTAGCCCGGATCCTCATTCTCCCCGAGAGGATAGCATGTGGGAGGTAGTAGCCAGTATCACGGCGTGGAACATTGGGGTTGCTGGTTGTATTCTGGTGATGGGTGAGCATCCGGTTCCACTCTTGGCTACCTTGGTTGCCATTTGGCAAGAATCATCTATACCCTGCGCTCCACTTGGGAGCATGGGACCTTGAGCTCTAGGGCGACTGTTGCGAGGCGCACTCGTTTCTGCAAGGCTTGTCTTGTAGGAGTTTTCTACATACTCACTCCGCGAGGGATTTGTTGGTTGTATAGTCCCCCCACCTGGCTGGTAGCCCCTGTACCGGAGATCCCCTAGGCAGTGAGCTGGGTTTCTCTAGAACAGGCTGGTTTTTTCTTCTTTCAGCCTTTTTTCAGTTTTTTTCATACTCAGCACCTTCGGGGCTGATGTTTTGTATGAAGTCTTTCAAGTATGAATAGAAGGTTCCTTTCTTTGCCCAAAAAAACAAATAAACAAGGGATTGTCCGATAGAGATCATCATCGAATTGGGGAGGTGGATTTGGGTATACCCTGGCGGATCAATGAAGCGCTCCTCCTGTGTTTGGAGGATGACAAGTTCAAGGGTAAACGAAAAATGAAGCGCTTCTGGAGAGACAAGAAAAGATTCAGGCCCCTGGGTGCCATTGTGGAGAATCCATCGAAGACCTTGGCATTGACTCCAGCCAGTTCCAAAGGCAAGGGGAGGGCTTATATAGCCCAACCTAAGAGCAGTGTAGCTTCAGCCAAAGCCTCTGCAAGTAGTTCGGGACCAAAGGGCAGTGGTTGTTATATTTGTACTGGCGCATATTACACTCGTGACTGCCCGATGAGGCAGAGTTTGCAGCCCATCCAAGAGCAGCTTGAAGAAGGCCAGTCCCAGACTCTTACTCCAATACAGCTACTTCGTGCAATGAAAGAATGCGATACGTAGTGTGAATTGCAGAATTCTAGACTTAGTCTTTCCCTCGGCCATTCTTTTGGAACCTTTGACACTTAGAGATTCGCAAGGGGCTATGATTGAAGGCAGAAGAAGCTTGAGAGGAGAAGTTAGATCTGGAGGGCCTCCCACAGAGGTTAAGTGCTTTTTAAAAAAAAGTGAGGATTAAGAAGTTGAGCTTCATGGGGAGCTCACTTAGTGCCAACCAAGTCTTGAATGCGTGTAGTTGTAGTAGGTCTTCTTGGATGCAAGGGGCTGTGATAGAAGGCAGAAGAAGCTTGAGAGGAGAAGATAGATCCGGAGGGCCTCCCATAGAGGTTAAGTGCTAAAAAAAAAAAAAGTGAGGATTAAGAAGTTGAGCTTCATGGGGAGCTCTGTGAAGATAGTGGGAGAGAAGGAAGGAGTCTCACTTGCAGCTTTCTCACATACACAATGGGGGAATACACACAAAGGTGGAGGCTGAAAACAGTTTTCCTCTTCTTAGTTGTGAAAGCCAAAAGAACTCTAGTACAAAGAAATAGGAGAACCCTATATGTGGGTCTCAAACCAAACTCAGCTAACTAAGGTGGCATACTAACTGAGCCACGAACTAGAGTACATAAGGATAGCTGTTATCTAGCTATTATTCATGGGCGGTGTACCAACCGCATCTGTAGCTAACAAGTCGGTGACATAAATGCACAACGGTCACCCTGGCATATCACGAGTGGAGCTCGATATCTCAACACTCCCCCTCGAGCTCAATCCCAATTCGTGCACACCAAGCAGGTCTCTGAACTTGCGTAGCTTCTCTGCACCCAATGCCTTCGTGAATATGTCAGCTACCTAATCCTCTGTGCTGACATAAACTAGATCAATAAGACCTAGTAAAACCTTCTCCCGCACATAGTGATAATGCACCTCGATGTGCTTTGTTCTAGCATGATAGACTGGGTTATTTGCCAAGTGTATACTGCTCATGTTGTCACAATAAATGACAACTGGCCCATGTGTAGACTGATGCATATCATAAAGTAGCTTATGCAACTAAGCTACCTCACATGCAGCCATTGCTGCACCCCTGTACTCAGCCTTTGTGCTCGACAAGGCAACTGTAGGCTGTTTCTTGCTGCTCCAAGTGACTCAGCACTTCCAAAAGAGAACACATATCCACTGGTAGATCGTCTATCAGAAATACTACCAGCTCAATCAGCATCAGTGTATCCATGCAACTGTATCTGAATCTCAGCCTCATAAAAGAGTCCATACTGCAATGTGGACTTCACATACCTGAGTATGCGTCTAGCCGCATCCAAATGCAGTTTCCTTGGAGCCTGCATAAACTGACTTACCAATCCAATAGCGTAGCTCAAATCTGGCCTGGTAATAGTCATATAAATAAAACTTCCTACTACGCGTCTATACATAGTAGGGTCTTCCAGAAGCTCACATGCATCTGCGCTCAGCTTCACATTCTGCTCCAAAGGAACTGAAATAGGCTTACAGCCTGTCATCTCATATTTGGACAGCATGTCCAATCCATACTGCCTCTGCAAGAGCTGTATCCCACTTGGTGATCTAATCACCTCAATGCCCAAGAAATAACGCAGCTCTCCCAAATCCTTCATCTCAAACTTTTGCTTCAATAGCATTTTCACATGAAGGATATCTTCATCACTATCACCTGTGATGATCAAATCATCAACATAAATGACAAGCAGCATAATACCTTTCTCTGTTTTTCTCACATAAAGTGAGAAATTTGCCTTGGAAATCTGAAAGCCAATAGTGACAAGATACTGTCCTATCTTGTCAGACCATGCTCTAGGTGCTTGCTTCAAGCCATGCAAGGCTTTCTTCAACCTCCAAACAAACTCAAGATGAACAGCATGAACATAACCTGGTGGCTGCTCCATAAAGACCTCTTCTTGCAAATCACCTTGCAAGAAGGCATTCTTTACATCCATCTGATGTAAAGACCATCCCTTTGATGCAGCCATAGCAATGACTGCTCTTACGGTTGCCATCCTTGCAACTGGACTGAATGTTTCTTCATAATCAATGCCATATGTTTGTGCATACCCCTTGACAACTAATCTTGCCTTGTATCTGTTCACAGAACCATCTGCATTGTGCTTCACCTTATAAACCCACTTATAGCCAATTGCATTCTCGTCTTTAGGCAAAGGCACAAATTCCCATGTAGCATTTGCTTCCAAGGCATCCATTTCTTCATCCATGGCTTTCTCCCATTTTTCTTTTCCCATGGCTTGCTCAAAAGAAGTGGGTTCTGGTTTTTGTATCACTTTGGCCATATAGGCATAGTGAATGGCTGTAAATCCATCATATTTCAGCCTATTCACAGGATACTTAACTCTGGTAGCCCTGCGCAAAATAGGCTCACTACCAGGTACTCTCAAAACATCCCTGGCCTTCTTTACTCCAGATGTAACAACAGAAGGAATACCCACTTCATCATCAATGCTCTGTTCTGAGCCACTGGATTCACCATCCACATAAGAGTGACCTGCATTCACATCAAACATGGGCTGATCTACCTTCTCTTTTCCTTTTCGTGATACCTGCATATCACTATCTGCATTGCTTTGAGGAGATTCTCCTGATCTCAATCTACCTGTCCATGGCAAAGTATGTGAACCGCAGCTAGAGGACACTGCAGGTCCACTAATATTTTGTGATTGCTGTTGTGAATTCTGTGCAGCATTACCATTTTGTGCATCTACATCATCAATTACATTTACTGGTTTATACCAGCTGCTCATCTCATAAAAAACATCTCTGCTCATTGTAAACTTACGAGTAGAAGGGTTATAGCATCTATACCCTTTCTGCTGCAGAGAATAACCAATAAAGATGCACTTCTCAGCTTTTGGATCCAACTTGGACCTCAACTCATCTGGCACATGAACATAGGCAATGCAACAAAAAATTTTCAAATGAGAAATATCTGGTTTCCTACTAGTATACATCTCCTCTAGCGTCATGCCATGTATTGCTGCAGTGGGAGTCCTGTTCATTATGTAAACTGCTATAGCAACTGCTTCAGCCCAAGAATAATCTGGTAGGTCTTTTTCATTCAGCATGGCCCAAGATACCTCTCCAATATGCCTGTTTTTCCTTTCTGCAAGTCCATTTTGCTGTGGGGTATGACTGCATGAATATTGCTGCTTTATGTCATGCTTCTGCAGAAACCTTGCAAACTCATTTGAGAGGTACTCTCCCCCTCCATCTGACCTTAGGCATTTTATTTGCAGGCCTGTTTCTTTTTCAACCATAGCTTTAAAAGCTTTGAAATGCCCAAAGACTTCACTTTTTTTTAAAATAAAATACACCCAAACTTTTCTGCTGTAGTCCTCAATAAAAGTGACAAAGTAATGACAGCCTCCAATAGATGCAGCTTTAGTAGTCCACACATCGGAGTGGATTAATTCCAATGGCTTCTTACTCTCTTGAACATGTCTAGGAAATGGTTTAGGGTCTTGTTTTTCAAATTGACAGGCTTCACATACCTTATGCATTTCTGCAACCTTGAATTTAGGCAATCTTGCAACAATATTTTGGGCCTGCATTGATTTAAGTCGCTGTACATTAACATGACCAATGCGTTTATGCCAGATATCAATATCTGCAACTACACCGGTCCCATGTGCAAACATCGCTGCACTCAATTCAGGCATGTCCGCATCCAACGTAAACATCCTGCCCTTCTTCTTTCCTTTTGCTATCAAGCGACCGTTATTTTTCATATCCTCAACAAAGCATCCATGAGGATTAAATCTCACCTGCAAGCCTTGCTCAACCATTTGACCAACAGAAACCAGGTTCTTGGTGATATTCGGGACATGAAATACATCAGACAGGTATTTCTTTTTCCCATCCTGCATAGACACAGGAATTTTACCAATCTGCACAATAGGATGTGCAGTATTATCACCAGTCTCCACAAATCCTGGTCTTTCCATTTTCCTTGCATCTTGCATCCATTCTGCATGACCTGTCATGTGGTTTGACGCACCCGAGTCAACATACCACACATCATTGCTTTCTTTTGCACTTGTCACAGAATTGGTCATGTGCTGTACCATAAACAAATGCTCATCTCTGTCATTACCCTGTCTACTAGAGGATGCATAATTGCCTTGCTGCAATTTTCCATTCATAATGTCATTCTGCTTTTTGTAGCAGTCTTTAGCCATATGACCCATTTTACCACAATAGTAGCATTCAACATTGCTGTTTGCATTTTGGCCTCTTTGCCATCCACCACGACCTCTTTGGCTCCCCCTGCCTCTAGAGTTACCACGTCCTCCTCCAAAGGACTGGTTTTCTTGAGTTTGCTGCATATTCTGATTTCTACCACGGCCTCCAGATCAGCCTCCTCTACCTCTGCCTCTGCCTCTGCCTCTACCTCTTCTAGCATTTGAGTAGAAGACAGTTTCTTTTGAAGTTCCTCTTGAAGAAGATGCACCACGATTTCTCTGCTTTTTAGAAATTAGAAGAGCAAACAACTCCTCAAAATCAGGAAATTTTTCATGGACGGCAATGGATGTCCGGAACTGTGCATAATCCTTTCCTAGACCATTCAAGGTCATAGAAACTAGATCATCATCTTTCACTGGCGACCCAATGGAAGCAAGTGCATCTGCAATTTTCTTCATCTTCATGTGATAGTCATTAATGCTCATATTTTCTCTCTGCACATTGTGCAACTCCTGCTTGAGTTGCATTTTCCTGGCTTGCGTATTTGTGCTAGGTAGTCACCCCCTTGTAGGAGAGGTGAGATGGACAGCAAATGGCAAATGAGGGTGCCAAGTGAAGCTGGAAAATGAAATTACAGCAAGGGTCTATGCTTCACAGCAATCAAAGGCTTATGTGGAGGCTCCCACAAGCGAAGGCCAGTAGGAGAAGGCCTCAAAATGAGAGCAATAGCAACTTGAGGGGACAAGCTCGCAGCCCGAGGTGTAGAAACAGCAAATGAGAGCAAGAGGGCTTCAAGGGAGGTCTCCAAAGTGTAGCAGCAAGCTCCAAATCACCAAGTCGGTTGGTATAGGGCTCCCACATGCAGTGGGAAGGTCCGAAATGTGCAAGTCGGCCTTAGGTGTTCCTAGAGGTGTTGTAGCAGCACATCGGTGATTCTAGGTGCTCCGAAACACTGATGCAGGTTACACGTGTGAAAGGCGGCTCCTTTAGGTGCTCCAAAGTGCAAACACAGGCCAAAATGCAGCACTAGGAGTCGTTGGTTATGCAGCAACAGCACCAAAATGATGTTTTTCCGCGATAGAACTGCTTGGAGAGGTCTTGGGTCACCACATTGTGAGGGTGCCTTGGAAAATGTGCCGACCAGCTTCCGTACACTTCCGTACAGGCCAGCAAACAGCCCCGAATGAGAGCTCAAGAGCTCGGGGTGGCTGGAAATGGCTGAGGGGATGGTCCCTTGTAAGCTAGGACAAGCAATGGAAGCCAAGGAGGTGGAAGCAATGAAGGAAAACCATACTGTTGTAATGAATTGCTGCAATAGAGAAATGAGTACAAAGTACACCTAATATGACAAAACCCTAAGACAAGGTGTCCTAACTGGTACATGTGCTAACTGTACCAAGTGTTCTAACTACTGAATGAGTGGCACCTATGGATAGCCGATAGAATAGCCTACATTTAAAGCCTTATTTCCCAGAGACAGCCTAGACACTTTATTTTCAAGGGCCTTTATTTCCCAGAGACAGCCTAGACACTTTATTTTCAAGAGGGTATTCCTAAGCTTTTGCAGATCTTGCCATTTTTTGAAAGCTACCCGGGAATCTCTCTGACAAGCCTTTCAACTTTCTTCATTCCCACTCTGATTACAACCATGGGCTATCAAGCTTGCCAATACAAAGCAGCCACATGGCTGCATACTCGGAGAATAGTCAATGCCAGCACTACCCGACTGCCAAAACAGCAAGCAACAAACAAAAAGCTGAGGTTGTGTTATGAAGCTCGAGAGCTCTGTGGCATCAATGTGAGATACACGTAAAATTACATCACGGCTAAGATAATGTAACAAACATAGCTATCGAAGGTCTGCATTTTTCCACAACCACATGTGAACACAGGCGTATTTTCATCCACTTTTTTATTTTCACCATAGCCATAAAAGTCCTATACCGCACACCTCACCAACTCCATGGATTGCAGTATTACAAAGTCCACACAAACTCTAGCAACTTGCCATTGTTGATAAGGTGCATCCAACTTTCATAGTAATCGATATTCTGGATTCACATTCCAACATCGACATAACAACTTTCTAGATCCTCAAATAAATAAGGACCAACATCTAAAACCGGCCTTCGATAAACAAAAGGGCAGTGATCTTCTTCTACGCAGTCATAAACTTCATAAATAGCCACAATGAAAGCTTCAGTCACTTAAATCACTTAGCACAACTTAGAAACAAGCTTCAACAACAACAAAGGTGAGGCTAGAATGCCCCTGCTCAATGAAAATAGTACAAAGTGCACCCACTGGCCCCAAATGCCTTGGCGCCCCTTACGGTATTTATTTAATGCTTCTGAATGGAAATGCTTTACAACAAGGGTTCAACCCTGCACTGTTCCTCTCTGCAAATCCTCTACTTGTCTTCAAGGCATCTAATCCCAGTGCACCACTAGAATTCCCACTGGCAAGGCATACTCAGGCATTCACTTCTGACACAACTTAGAGGCATTTAGGCATCCAAACCACTGGCAAACTGAACTCAAGGCAGCCTCAAGGCTATCACATGCATCCACACTGTCCTTAGGCCTTCCACAAGATCACCCTTGCCTTTGGGTGCTTCCTAGAACCTGTTGGAGACCTGAAAGGACTGCACACAACACGCATGCACTGCAAAAAGCTGCAAAGCAAGAAAGAACAAGGAAAGGCTCCTGCTGTCTGTGGCAGAGGGGCGAGCTCCTTCCTCGCACCTATCCTCTGTCCAGGCTCCGCGCAGGGTGCAGGTGTTTTCCAGCAATCAGGAGAAGAGAGAAATGAAGGTAGAGAGCGGAGGGTGAACAAGAAGAGCTGTAGAGGAAAGATGGTTCACAGATCTGTCCCGAAATGATTGCCTCGGGATTTGTGCCTGAGTCCTCCTAAGAGAAGGTGCCAAAAGCAGCAGGGAAAGTTTCTCCTGCAGCTTGCATTGGTCCAAAACAGCTCCAGAAGCCACCACGCAGCCAAAAACATGTGCACAAAGGTCCAGCATAGTAGAAGACAACCCCGGGCACCTGTTGGAGGTAGCTGAACATGTGTGTACGGATTTCGTACAGCCATACGAACGTCCATACAGTCCATACGAAAATTTTCAGAAAGTTCAAAAATGATTTCTGGCACTTCCTAGAAGTGCGTACTAGCCTTGGAAGAACGTCCAACACCTCTGGGAGAGTGAGGGGAGAGAGATGGAAGGTGGGGGAAGGGCATGCATACACATGCATGACAAATGGCATCTCCTCCTTACCATTTGCCCCTTCATTAAAGTCCTAACCCCTATACCAAGGACAACGTTGGTTGCCCTTGGACCCAACTTTTAGACCCCTCTTTTAAAGCCTTTGCCTTGCCCCTAGGACCTAGTGGTGCACCTAGACTTTGCCCTTAGGAACTTCTAGGAAGTATGCACTTCCTTTAGCCAGTCCCTCACCTCGTGACAACATCAGTATAACAACTTTCTGCATCCTCAAAACCGTAAGAAGTAACCTAGCATTTTCTTATTCCACACTTAATTTCTTCTCTTAAGGAAATATAGGATAATTCATCTTTTTTACTTTCCATCCTGGTAAGCACAAACATACAAACAGAGTGAGAAAGTGATGTGAGAGAGCAAGAGCAAAACGTAAGTGTGCAATAGAAGAAGATAAGATGAGTACAAGTGAGATGGTTTTGTCCAAATGACAAAACCATACTAACCCACTAACTGTGGTTAGGGGAAAAAACCTCCTAGTGAGGGAAAAGTGTCCCTAACTCACTTATGGATTACATTGGCCACTGCCTAGAATATGCCAATAATTCTAACACCCCCCTGCAGTGCCAATGTGATGTACAAGGAAGTGATTAATCACCAAAAGGAGATAAGTTCAGGGCATTGTGAAATGGCTCAAACTTCTCACGTGGAAGTGCTTTGGTGAAGACTTCTGCAACATTGTCATGTGTTGACACATAGATCATACTGATCTCCCCTGCATGCAACTTCTCTCTGACATAATGATAATGAACCTCAATGTGTTTCGTGCGAGCACATGATTCTTTGCCACTGCTATAGCACTCTGATTACTAGTGAGAATTGGAGAAGGACCCTCCAATAAAAGATGAAGATCAACAAACAAACGATGCAGCCAAACACATTCAATTGTTGCTGTGAAAGCTGCCCTGTACTCAGCTTCACATGAGGAAGTAGCCACTGTAGATTGTTTCTTGCTCAGCCAAGAAATGCAAGCTTTTGCCCAAAAAGAAACAATTACCACTAGTGGACTGCGTGGTGTCATAGTCTCCAGCCCAATCTGAGTCACTGTAAGCATGCATCTGCAAGTCACCCCCCGGAGAAACATCAAGCCATAAGACTTTGTGTCTTGCAAATAATGGAAGATGCGTTTTACAGCCTGCCAATGTGTTGTCTTTGGGCTGTGCATATACCTGCTCACCTGAGATATTGCATACTGAATATCGGGCTGTGTATTGCACAAATAAATGAGGCATCCAATAGCCTAACTGTAAAGTGTGACATCCATTGATTCACCTGCATCATACATAGTAAGCTTCAGCCTCGGCTCCATGGGAGTGGCTATAGGCTTACAATCTTGCATGTTCCAAGAGCTTTTGCACATACTTGGATTGAGACATAACAATGCCACGCTTGTCTTGTATGAACTGGATCCCCAAATAGAAATTTAACATGCCTAAATCTGTCATGTCAAATTCAGCTTTCAATTTAGCCTTGAAATCTGTAATTATTTCCTCATTTGACCTTATGAGCAACATGTCATCTACATAAAGAATGATGAACAAAATATCCCCCCCATTCTTCTTGATGTAGAGGGTGCTTTCCGTTGGACTATTGTGTAACCCCTTACTTGTCAGGAAGGCATCAATCTTGGCATACCATGCACGTGGGGCTTGTTTCAGCCCATGTAAAGCTTTATTCAGCTTGCAAACTTGAAGTACATTGCCCAAAAGTTTAAATCCAGGAGGTGGTTTGACATAAATCTCTTTCTGCAAGTCCCCATTAAGGAAAGCTGTTTTTATGTCCAACTGATGGACATTCCAAACAAAATTTGCGGCCATTGCAATAATTGACCTTATGGTGGTCATTCGGTATGTAGGAGCAAAATTCTCCTCATAATCTATGCCCTTTTTCTGTGCATAGCCTTTGGCAACTAGCCGTGCCTTGTACTTATCAATGGACCCATCTGGCTTCCTTTCCACTTTGAAAACCCATTTGGTATCAATGGCATGTTTCCCTGGTGGCAAATCCATAATATCCCAAGTCTGATTTTTCTCAGTGGATTGCAATTCATTGTGCATGGCATGCATCCGAGCACGAGTATTTTTCGAGCGAAATCTTCCGAGCGTCCAAGCGAGGGGAAAAAATAAGCTTCCAACTATGTAAAAATATGGTAAAAATAGATCAAAACAAAACATAGTTTCACTTAGAAATATGCAAAGTATTATAGCAATGCCTATTTTATACACAAATCTTTACAATAATCTTTGGGAATGGTAACATTGAAAACCCTCTCTCAACCTAGCTTCATGAAAGGGTTTCTCCAAAGAAACCTCATTGAAGCAAGCCATCAAGGTAGTTTTGCCAGCGAAACCCCTTTCAAATAAGTCTTCCAAGGTAGTTTCAAACATAATTGGCACACATTAGGCCTTCGAGCCAAAATCTGTGAGGCAACTTCTTACTAGTAAGCATGCATCTATCCATCTCCATGAGAGTGTGATTCTTCCGCTCAGCTTTGCTGTTTTGCTGTTTTGCTGAGGTGTAAGCCTCATTGTAAGCTGATGTGTGATGCCTTTCTCCTTAAAAAATGCCTCAAATTCATGAGACATATACTCCCCCCCTCTGTCAGTGCGAAGTGTCTGCACCTTGAGTCTTGTCTCATTTTCAACCATGGCTCCACAAAGTGTTTGAAATGCATTCTTCAGACCATAGACCCAAGTATAATTGGTGGTCATCTATGAATGTAACATAATAGAGATAGCCACCAAAAGCAGGTGTCCTCATGGGACCGCAAACATCACTGTGTATGAGCTGTAATTTGCGAGTAGCTCTTATTATACCATCCTTTTTAAAGGGAAATCTACACATCTTGCCAAGGATGCATCCCTCACATGCATGAGGAGGAGGTGACTCCAAAGGAGGCAATGCATCAACCATAGCATGCTTCTATATGAGCTGTAATTTGCGAGTAGCTCTTATTGCACCATTCTTTTTAAAGGAAAATCTACGCATCTTGCCAAGGATGCATCCCTCACATGCATGAGGAGGAGGTGACTCCAAAGGAGGCAATGCATCAACCATAGCATGCTTCTGAAGTGTCATCAAGCTGCCATAGCTCATGTGCCCATAAAGGACCCCGATACAAAGTGCCAGACAACATGTAAGCATAATCATTCTCTTTGTCTCGGACAGCACACTTAGCGTCATCAAATATGACCCGAAATCCTCCTCGATTAAGAGAGGACACTGAAAATAAATTATTCTTTATACTTGGCACATAAAGAACATCAGAAATTCTGAAATCTGTGCCATCCGTGGATGTGAGTATGATGTCACCCACTCCACACACTGAATAAGAAGAATTGTTTGCACATGTCACCTTCTTTTTAGTGGGTGGTGCATGCAAAGATGCAAAAAGGCTCTTCCTTGGAGTGATGTGCTTGGAAGCACCACTATCAAAATACCAAGTGTTCAGTGTCTCATTGACACTGAAAGAGCATGCATCCTTTGAAGGGTCATAGCTGCAAGTCAAGAAAGCATACGGGTCATCCTCAAGAGTGGCTGTAGTATTTGGACTAGCCATTGGAAAATCTGAAATGCAAGAGACAGCCATACCCGAATCCCTTTTCTTCTCCTTAGCTATTCGCTTCTTGCATTCACCAATGTAATGACCCGGCTTCTTACAGTCGTGACAAATGCCATTCCTCTTAGGCTTCTCTGCATCACCTTTAGCCTTATGAGAGAGCTGTCCTGAATTAGCTTTATGCTGGTTTGTGGGTTGATTTCCATGTTGCTTTTACTGCCCTTTCCTTTTGGGCTTGAACTTTGAAAGCATGGCATACTCACTAGGATGTGTTGCCATGTTCTTTCTTGTCTGCTCTTCCTGCAACAAGAGTCCTACCAACTTGTGAAAAGAGAGAGGATTGCTGCCCACCCTCAATGACAAATTTGGCGAGATATGGAAACCAAGATAAGACTCAGGAAGAGAATTCAGAGTGGTGGTAATCATCTCTGAATCCGGAATAATCTCATCTATATTCAGCGACTGTTCCCTCAAATCCTGAAGTTTTGTGAGGTGAGCATTCATAGAATCTCCCTCATCCATATGTGTATGAGATAGCTCTCTCTTCAGGAAGGAAACTCCGGCATCATTTCTTGCTGCAAACATGCTCTCTAAAATCTCCCAAGTTGCCTTCGAGGTCTTGCACGACTGAATGCGAGGAATGATAAACTTCTTGACAGAAAGAGAAATAACTGAAAGAGCTTGTGCATCCCGTGAATCCCACCTTTTCTGTTCTCTCTTCAGGAAGGAAACTCCAGCATCATTTCTTGCTGCAAACATGCTCTTTAAATTCTCCCAAGCTGCCTTCGAGGTCTTGCATGACCGAATGCGAGGAATGATAAACCTCTTGACAGAAAGAGAAATAACTGAAAGAGCTTGTGCATCCCGTGAATCCCACCTTTTTTGTTCTGCTGTGGGAGCCACCAAAGTAGCAGCTGTTGCTCCTACCACTTGTCTTGCATTTTGACCTCTACCCCTGCCTCCACCTGTAGGAGTGATAGATGTAGCCACAGTTCTTGGCCTTGTCTCATCTCCATCCACATAATCCCAGAGATGTCTGCCAACCAAGATGTTGCAAACCATAAAACTCCACAAGGAGTAGTTGGTGCCATCCAACTTATCCTCTTGTGTGAGGACTCCAAACACCTCATTGGGGTTGGTGTTCATAGCTATATCTGCCAGAAAACTAAAAAATGCTGCAAACTAGACAAGTAATATCCCTTCCTGGGATGTAAAATGCACAACCAAAGTCTGCCAAAATTCTGCCCACAATCACAATTGCTGTCACTGCCTATCAAAGGCTTGAAATGCACCGAAATGCTTTGCAAATGCCCAAAAATCTGCAAAATATATTTGTAGAAGTGGCAAATGTCTGCAATATGACTCAAACTGAGTCCAAGACTGCTTGCAAAGCTCCCAAATGATCTTTCAACTGCCAAATTGCATTCAAAATGCATAGGCCCCAAATTCCTGCAAGAAATTGCACTTGAAAGAGGCCAAATTAACCAAAAGCCCCAAATTCTGCAATTATCTGCAAAAGCCGCAAATTTTGTTTGCAAGATTGCAAGTGGAATGAAGAAGCCCCAAATTTCTGGAGCATATTCTGCAACCTGACTGTAATGCCTGCAACAAATAAAATGCCCCAAATTCTCTGCAAGGTCTAAGCCAAACAATGGCTATCTGCAAAGTGATCCTGCAAAGAAAGTGTACGGACGCCTGCAAATGTACGGAATTGTCAGTTGTTATGTTGATGTTGGTCCTTATTTATTTGAGGATCTGGAAAGTTGTTATGTCGATGTTGGAATGTGAATTTGGAACATCGATTACTATGAAAGTTGGATGCACCTTATCAACAATGGCGAGTTGCTAGAGTTTGTGTGGACTTTGTAATACTGCAATCCATAGAGTTGGTGAGGTGTGCGGTATAGGATTTTTATGGCTATGGTGAAAATCAAAAGGTGGATGAAAATACGGCTGTGTTCACATGTGGTCGTGGGAAAATGCAGACCTTCGATAGCTATGTTTGTTACCTTATCTTAGCCGTGTCCCTCAAGTAGTTTCTGTTTGGAGGAAACAAGGATATTTTTTCTCTTAGTCTTGTTGAAACTTGACATGGATGGTTGCACCTTAATTGTTCTTGAATTTTAAAAATTTAATGATTAGGAACGATTATGTGCTGCAGATTTTATTTTGTTGAATTGCTACGATGTGTAGTGGCAGTAGCGCTAAACCTTTCCAGGGATAATACTATATTTGGTGTTGGCCATCAATCTAGCATGTACTTGAAACAGCATGCAGGGCAATTGCTTACGTGAATAAATGATTTGCTGTGTTGTCAAATATTTCATCAGTTCTTATTTCTGTGTCCATTTTCATACAATTTTGAAGAGCTAATCCAGAATATTGGTACTACCTGTTTTGGATTATTTTACTATCAGCATGTGCAAATGTAAAAGCTATTGAATTTGGTGTATATATTGTCCACTATTTCCCCTTCCCAGTTTCTTAGAAAGTTTATGGAAGGTCACCTCTTGGTCTGAAGGTAGATGACAGAAAGAGAGTTAGTGGAAGGTCACCTCTTGGTCTGATGGTAGACAATGGTAGTAAGGATGTAATCACTTGCGGTGTTGGTCTTCTATGTTTGTGTTCACTATTAATTCAGTTGCAATTTTGAGTTATTCTTCTTTCTGGATCATCCAGGAATAACTTTGGTGCCTCAATCTTCAAGTCTATTGCTTGGTTTGTGGTTGCATCTCAGTGCATTTTGAAGAAACAAAACAAAGGGCGGCTTGACTTAGATTCCCGAGTCTGTGGTTGCATTTCAGTAGGCTTTAACAGAGGTTTATATCAAATGGGTTGTGTATGTTGCCCTGTGCGTTTCTTCTCAAGTGGATTGATCATCTCCAGGCTGTATGCATGCTTTAAACAGGTATCGTGGTGCGAAATATGCTTGTGACTTATGACCGTGTAAACGAACAAATAGGATTTTGGAAGACAAACTGTTCAGACCTCTGGAGCAACTTGCAGACAGTTCTACCAGCTCCTTCATCTCCACCATTGGGATCTCCAGTAGCAGCTCCTAAACTAGAACCGGAAGCTCCTGCAGTACAGTCTGAGACTATACCAGGTTGCTTTTATTAGCTTTCCTAGTATGATATCACTGATGATGTCAGTGGGCGGGTTGAGGATTGTAATTAACTTCTGATGTCTTTTGTCACAGAGCAGGTCCAACATGTGTTTCGGGAGATGTGGTTGTCACGATTTTGTTAAGCATGAACTATACAGCCTTCGACAGCCTCAAGTCGAGTTTTTTGGAGGACTTGTCACGACAGCTAGATGTTGATATGAGTCAGGTAAGAATATCGTCTGTGCAGGGAGGTATTATGTTGTGCTGCTTTTCTGCCTTGCAATCTGATGTGGAGTCTGACAAAGTAGAATGGAGCTAACTGTTTGAAGTGTATTTTCGCTGGGTCGGGACATCAAATGCTCCTCAAAACATTCTTGTTACTATGCTGGCAGAAAAACTGCCAGCATGAGACAGTTGTTCAGGTGCAGGGCAGCTCTTACTGTTGTTTCTCAACATTTTTCTTTCATCTTCGATAGCCTGATGCAAAAATCTGCTAATTGTCAAGCTTAGAGCTCTGGGAGACATCAAGTTTTAAACAAGCAAACAAGTAAAATATGCAAGTTTTCCAGAAATTGGTGAAGGCGCATATCTGTAGTTCTAGCAATGTTTCATAAGCCCTAAATGTGATCTAGCAAATCAAATGATTTTGTTCACATGCGTTTGCTTGAGTTATGTACTTTAGGTTGCCTTAGCTCTCTTGGTTGAGATCCGGCCTTGGCTCTCTTGGTTGAGATCCGTGCAGCTAAAGTAGTTTGTTCTCTTTTTTAAAACATGAGACTCCCCCCCCCCCCCCCCTCTTTAGAAAAGAACTTTCTATTAATGCTTGAAAGTCCAACCATACAAATCAGCCATTCGTGTGGCGCTGATCATGGAAGAAAACAAAGGAATGAAAATTGGCCGTCAAGCAGCCTGTTTTCAGAGAACCCAGCTCACTGCCGAGGGAGTCTTTGAAACAGGGACCAACAACTAGGGTGGAGGACTATACATCCACGAATGCCGTACTCAATGAATACATGGAAGAGACCTGCATGCCAAGCCTTGCAGAAACATGCTTGCGTCTCAGCTGTCGTCCGACATCGTGATGTGTCGCACTCCCATAGGGCGCGCAAGGTGTAGATAATAGCTTGCCAGATGGCAACAAGGGTGGTCGCTAGGGACCTGGTGGCCTTCCATAACCAAGGTGCAACGGGTGACCCAGGTGTTCCAAGCAATGATGGCAAATGCTGGACACTCTCTCCCAAATATCCTATGTGAAAAAGATGCTGCCGGGAAGTCCATAAGCACCTTTCAGCAATCTGCATCCGAGATTTGAAGAAGCACCCACACTTCCCCTTCTGCCTTTGAAGAAGGTCCATTCCTTCCAATCTCGAATTACCTGAGACACATGAAGAGCATATTCACTCCACCGCATGCTATAACGGCACAAATTAATGACATCAAGTACATACTAGTACGTCGTACTGCTTGTGTGCTTGCTCTGAAGGCAAAAACCATGCACCTCATGGAGGCACATACTATATAACTTATGTCATCCTGTAATGCCCCCTCTGAATTATAGCATTCATTTGAACCTAAAACCCTAGGGCACTCCATGGAATCCACCCTTGTGTCAGTATCAACAGCCACGCACTTGGAAGAGTCCCAGCACCCCTTGCTATCTTTCACCTTCACGAAGGTCTTCGACTCCTTGTCGGCCCACATCTCAATGTCAGACATCTTCACTATGACTACTAGGTTTGCATATTTGACCTCACTAACACATGGAGATGTCATCAAGAAAAGTTCGCCGATTACCACATTAGCTTTGGCTTTTGTATCACCATTTGAATCTGAGTCGGATTCCTTCTTCTTGTTCTTCTGATCTGCCTTCTTCTTTTTGCAACCCTTCGCGAAATGGTCTGGCTCATCACAATAGAAGCAATTCTAGGCTTTTGCCGGCTTTGTCCTTTGCCAGCAACGCCTTGTCATTGTTGTCTTTGTTATGGAGCTTCTTCCTGTAGCAGTAACGGACCCAACTCCTCAAAAGTCAAAGGTTTGGTCCTCTGTCTTGATGTGACAGTTGTAACCAAGCTCTTGAAACTCCGTGGGAGCATCCCAAGTAGCATCAAGGCCAATTGGCTTGAGACTACCTTCTGACCAACTGATGCTAGTTGATCCCTTACCACCTTGACGAAGTGGTCATGTACTGAATCTCCCTCATCCATACCCATGTTGTAGAGTTGATGCTGAAGAGTCAAGATCTAGGATGTATTATTTGTCTCGTACAGATTTTTCAGCACAGCCGACGCCTCTATTGACATGTTGGTCATCTAGATATGAGGAATCACAGAGTTCGCCGTAGTCCCTATGATCAATGCCAGGGCGTGGGCATCTCTATCCTCCTATAGTTCAAGTTCCTCTCCATCTACTGGTACAAGTATCCTCCCATGTCTGTCCACCATATCCTCGGGCTTCACCTTTGCTCCCGTTGTTAGCTTCCACAGTTTCCGAGCCATTAAATGACTCCGGATATTCACCTTCCAGATAGAATAGTTGGTCCCATCTAGTTTCCCAGAGTCTCCAAAATTAGGAATGGTGAAAGAAGGAACTCGATTGGAGGAGGAAGGAAGTGCAGTGGCTGAAGAGGCATTTGCTTCTGAAATCGACATCTCTGTTGCTGCTATACCACACAGCAAAATCGAAAAGCAAACTCTACCGTCTGTAGACAAGAACTCTATACACACCTGACTGAGTCACCCGCAAGGGCACAATCCTCCAGTCGTGGAAGTCAATTCCAAAGAGCCTCGAATCAGGGTCGTCCTTCAGCAAGGTCCCTGCCTTCAAGCTGGTGGAGAAACTTCCCTAGCAAATGGCAGAGTTCACGTGGAGCGAGGAGCCTAGGTTTTGCAGCTCTGGCGCGTAGTTTTTGATCTTCTTGGTGGCTCAAGTCAGCTCTTGTGCTTTCAACTTTGTGCTTTAGCAATATGGAATATTTTCTTTTAGAGGTGTGGGGTGATTGCAACCCTATACCATGTCGGTATGCTATTTTTTTCTCCCCCTTCATCATTGCACTTTATGCGTCCGCTTTGTTTATGCAACCTAGTTATGAGCAAACATGGGATAAAAAAATAGTGCTTCCATGCTTGCTACATTGGTATGAGAACTAAGTCTGTGGAGCACAGAAATGCAGAAATTCTCCTTGAGGATAGTGGGACAGCAAGATCTAGGAGGAGCACATGGATCTCAGTTTCTGTAGCATGGTTCCATCCCTTCCTCGCTCCTCTCTCTTTATCTTGGAGCATCTTCCTCTTGTTTTCAAGATCTCAGAAGTTCTTTCTTCATTTCTAGTCTCCATGCATGGGATCTTTGGTGTTCAGGAAAAAGGATTAAGTTTGAGCATCCCACAAGCGACTATTCACAGATGGGCTACCTAGCCAAGGCCTACCTACGCTTTGCAACCATCACGACCTCTCATCCTCAGGCCCAACAAATTGCCAGCAAGTTTAGTGGGGAAGAGAGGTCCCATCCACCTCACAAAGGAGTCCCCAGCCTCCCTAGTCTCAGAACTACGTTACCCATTAGAAGGGGTTTGGACTAGGAAAGATGGTAGCAAAAAATGCTAGAACAAACGAGGATGAGACCTCAATTAGAGACCTTCCCACAAAATGAGTAGACGGTTGAGTCTCCTCATGAGCACCTAGCCTCTTCAAAGTGGGAGGAGTCCTTCAACCTTCTATCATATGCTCCGTTTTCTCCCCTCGTATCACACGAGGTCAACCAAGTTATTCGTGAGGATCTATTACAGCTACACACATTCCGGACCTGGCTGGGCCCGAGTGATCTTCCAGTGAAGCTGGGCTTCTATAGAGATCACTTCTTACATATCACAGCGGGGGGTTTCATTGACCCACCAGGTTACACTCAGATTTATTTACCCCACTCACTGAGGATCTCTCTTGGGCAGTTTCAGGTCTCTTCACATAGACTTCGTATCGAGAGCGGTAGAGCAGAGCGACTACCCAGGGAGAGGTGCATATGCACTTTGTGTGACATGCAGGAGGTTGAGACACAGGATCACTTCATCTTCAGGTGTCCTGTTTACTATGAGATCCGCGGGCGTTTCTATTGCCTCTTCAGAGATAGCTATGGGGTTTTGGCTCGACTCATCTCCTACCCAGACCAACGATGTTTGGCAGGTTTAGTTCATGAGGCACTTAGACTCTGCGAGAGGATACTCCGAGCACAGCGACAGGAGCAGACTTCTTGCTTGGCTGATCCCTCTCAGAGCTATATCACGGAGTTTTTCCAGCCAGATCACATGGACACCCATGGCACGAGGCCTCGACATGATCGTGACCCGGAGCCTGTGACCCGACAGCTCAGACAGAGGGTTGACACATAGATCACACTTGGGGACATCCCCTCCATGTTTAGCGTCGGGTCTCGCCCATCGGGGGTCACAGTAGCCCTGGTTAGATGCAGAGCTATGACCAGGAGACATGCTAGGGCTGCACCTTTGAGTAGACGACAGCACTCTATCGCCGATTTCATGCCCCCATTGCCACATCCACCCTGATGTCTTGATGGTGGTGATGATGAGATAGTCGACTAGTGACATGACATGATTATGTTGTATCTGGGATTTAGTACTGACATTCTGCATATTTTGCATTTGCATTGGTGTGGATGCTCGTTTAGTAGCTCCACCACCGCAGCTCGTTTGTACTAGGTTTTTTACAGTCTCATAGACCCATTGGTCTTCCGAAGACATTAATAAACTTTCTTTCTTTCTTTCTTTGCCACATCATCATGCTCTGGATTCATTCCCATATAGGTCCAGTCAGTTTCAAGGCTAGCTTCTGTGCTCTCTTCACCACCTGCCCCTGACCCCCCTTTGCCCTTGTTGCCTCCTTTACCTTATCCCCCTCTTCCATTTGTTCCCTCCTTTATGACCCCGCTTGTTATTACTCGTCGCCTATGCCCTCGCCACGTCTCTGCTTTCCCTCCTCCTCCACCTCCTAAGATTCCCTTGCATACTTAGGTTTCTCAGTCTCTTTCTCCATGTCACCCTTGCAATGCTACATCCTCGATTAGACTTACCATCACCCACTGCCATGCCAATTTTGAAAAAGTAGGGGACTTAATGAGATGAATTGTCCACACTCTTGGTAGAAAGAGTGGTAGTGTGTGATAGATATTGAAATTGGGAGAATCGTATTGCAATTTTGCTTTCAATGCTATGCAAATATCATTGTGGAAGAGGGTGATCAAGGCAATTGCAACTGTGGGACCTACATATGCATGGGTAGTGTGTGATAGATATTGAAATTGGGAGACTTGTGCACAAATGCAATTTTGCTTTCAATGCTATGAAAACATCATTGTGGAAGAGTGTGATCAAGGTAGTTGCAATTGTGGAACCTATATGTGCATGGGCAAGTGTGACCTAAAGTGGGATGTAGACATCTATGCTTGAGGATGAGATACTTAGGATTAGCAAAGCCCTTGATCCTTTAGGCAGGGGTGGAGGAAATTTGGTTGCTGCATTCTCTTTGATGGCTAGGGTGATGTCATGAGGAGGGGTATCATCAATGTATTGGTATCCTTAGACAATTGTCGATACAGGTAGAGGAAGTACTAGCACCATTGCCGAAGTCATTTTTCAACACATCCGAGAGGCTATCATTGAAATTTGAGATAGGGCCTCAACTTGTGCTCCAGGTTGTTATAGACAACGCACGTACTTTCGTGAGGATGGGAGAGCTTGTGGATGTAGAGTTTCCTTGTGCTTCAATGGAGGGCATTGGTATGCTCCCTTAGATTGCTATTGTGATGCAGTCTTCTACTTTCTTTAAGAAGAAGCCAAAGGCCTTGTCCATATTTAGGGAGCATAGCAAGTTGGAAATTGTTCGACTATCGTAGACACACTCCGTATACATGTATATTGTTTTTGAGTGCCTTCAAGTGCAGTTGTGGAAAATGATCACATTCAAGATGTGACCATCTATGAGAGGTGTGTTTCTCCTCCTGCTTATCCCCTAGACACCACTCAAGAACTGGTGGAGCAGAGTCTAGTGTTTCTCGGTCCACACTTGGTTTTCTTCATCCCTTTGTACCATGGTTTCATATTGGATGATATGGAGTCAGCACATCACGTACCGAGATACACGATTATGCCAGGCTTCCCAACGAGCACTGAGCTATCCTGTCCTTCATTGCAGTGCATGCAACTCTTCGATAGATAATGACGCCTCAATTTGTGGTTGGAGTGGCCTAACTCTACCATGCCAAAGAGCATGACATTACAATGGATATGCTTAGACCACTGATTTTGGAGCAACATGGAGGTCATAGTGAAAGCACTCCATCCTTTTTTGATGTATTGCAAGCGACCGATTGTTTCTTTTGCGTGCTTGAAAGAAAAGCTTAGTTTATGGACTTAGTAGTGTGCTTTCGTGTGTTTGGGATTGAACACCATATGAAAGTGGAACTCCTGTGTCCGGATTAACAATGTCTAGGGTTCTATTCATTAAGTGGATGCCACTATGTTTGTGAGATAGTGAGTTTAGCTCATATCCCATATGCATATGGAATGCCACTTAGTTGCCCTCTCTATAAAGGCTGGTTTTCGTGTACATGTATTGTGCAGGTCTAAGCAGCCATAAATACAAAGAAAGAAAAAAAGTTTATCAATGTCTTTGGAAAAAAGAAAGACAGATACAATAAAAGCTAAGGGGTGGGGATACTAAAGAGGGCTCTACACCCAAGGGTGATGTCTGAGGCAAGAATATCAATAGAGAGGTACACCATGTTGTTGCTTGTGGGAGAGTACACAAATGCAAAGGAGAGAAGGGGAGGCAGAGATCTGTGTCAGTGAGCTGCCCAATCAGCTGCCCATGAGTGATTGAACTTATGTATACTGTTTGTGGGACTAACTTGGCTGGTTGGCTAAAGAAGAGATGATCTTGGATAATAGTGGCTCTAGATTTGATGCCGTAGAGGAAGGAAATCAGTAATGGAGTGCTACTGGTGCTTAGCCTAATCACTCTGTCTAGGCCCCTCTCTCCTCTTGTGTAGTCTTTGAGAGGTAGCTTGTTGTGTTTGACAAGTGTATCGGTACTTTCACACCAAGCTACAGCAAGCAGGTTCTATGCTCTAACAAGACCATGAGTAGAATCAACTCCAAGGGGCGGGCATTCCCAGCAGTCACCCTCTATCCCCCTAAGTCAAATAGTAAAGAGAAGATGTTTATGGTTCTCATGTGAGGGTCAACACGAGCATGAGTTTGTCGTGTTGTGCTTTTTGGATCTCGGTTGTGTTGTCTCTCTGGCTTGACTCACCAGAGAAGTTTGTGATCGTCCTTGGTTGGACTCAGACGAGCCCTTCTGGTGTCTCCACTGCACTCATTGGAGTCCTCTATGTCATTGAGCCTCAAGGAACAAAGTGGCTAATTAGGATGGGCCAAGGAATCTCTGAGTGGTCCAAATTGGCTCTTGAATAGGGAGTGATGCTATCCATGGATCTCATAGTACACAAGTCATCTGAATGCAAAATGTTGCTTTGCCTCAACCGCTTGCATGTTGCTTTAAGTGCACATCTGCCTTTCGTGCGGGATGTCCTTCTTGTCATGTCTCAATACGTAGGCGATGAGAGAATACTTGGAACTGCTGTCTAGTCAAGATCATCATTGCATATGAGAGATTTTAATCCACACATAGCTCTTGGATTCATGTCTATCTAACCATGTAAACGTATTATGTGGAACCCTACAAAGGGTCAGATGATATTGTATGTGTATTCTACAATGTGACTCTTTAGGTAAAAGCATAATCTACTACCCCTACTAAATGGATTGAGGCAATCCATGAATTTAAAAGATGAGGAGAAAGACATGTTTACTTTACTAGAACTTTTATAGGTACCCATTTATGATTACTTGTATATGTGGGTATCTATTTCCTTGGTGTCCTGTAATTGGAGAGTCTGGATAGATTGGAATAAGAGGCATCTCCTCAATATCACAAATGTCACCGTTTATGATATTGCCTCCCTTTGTCCTCTAATATGGTCCTAGGGGGCAGTGAGAGAGAGAGAACATATCCTCCAATCATAGTCAGCCATTGTGTCTCAAGCTCTAAGGGCCCCTACTTTTATGTGGCAGGGCTCAAGTGGGAGTAACCCACATATCAAGGTGTCAATGACTGGTTGGAATGTATGGCCCTCTCCCTCTCCCTCTCCCTCTCCCTTGTCACCCTCCGGGGCCTTTAAAAAGAGCAGTTTTAAAGAGGGTCCAGGTTAATTGTAATGGTGCTGGGTGCAATGAAGGTGGCCGGGGCTGAATTCGTGAGGCGCAAGAGATGGCAGGAAAAAGGGGAAAAGAGAAGAGGGGAGAGGGAAAGGGAGAAAGAGATGAAGGGGAAGAAGGAGAGGAAGGGGTAGAAAGGGAGAGAGAGAGAGGAAGAGAGAGAGAGATATAGAGGGAAAGGGGTGAGAGTAGGCAGCACGTAGGAGGAAGGAGGAGGAAGTAGATAGGATTAGATGTCACATCAAAAAGCTGTCTTTGTACGTGAGAGGATGGTACTTATATAGTACCTCCTTATTCCTTTAGACCCCTCTATCTTGCAAACACCCCAAATAAGATTTATCCTAACCCCCACTAACTTGACCCACTTTTGGCCTTCATTACAACCATCCCTCCTTTATAAAAAAAAATTTTGTCCTCAAAATTGCAGGTGATGGGCCCCCTGCTGTAAAGAGGACATACGCTGTCATGCATACCACCAGGGTCAAAAGGAGATGTAATATATGCCTGTGCCTTGGGTGTTTTGGCACCTCCGGGGTCATGTGGGTGGTAATCCCTTCTGCCACGATCATCATCATGATACTCCATAATAACATAAGTTCTTGCTGTCCCCATGTTTTTGGTTCTTCACTCCACATTGTGCTTTGCTGTCCACTTTTCTCCACATGTAAAGCATTGATTGCTTTGCCATATTAACGGTAGCTTCCATGAGCGCTTCAGTGTCTTGTCTTTGTATTGCATCTCTGGTTATGCTGTCCTTGCCAAATGTCAAGAACTGAAAATCATCTTCATTATAGCTGCTGTATTTGGACTCAAACAGCTCCATAAACTTCTTCAATACCCCAACGTGGCATGGATCTAGAATTCTGACAACACAAGGCATCCAATATTTGGATGCTAGTAGCATACATGTCTTTCAGACGGCTTCCAGGTGCATCTAGCTTGTGAACAGCCAAATAATCTGAGAGACGAATTAGGCCTGCTAAGAGTCATGTAGGCATGGTCCCATAAACTTTCCTTTTCACTGGGGGGACACCAAAGTCCAACCCCCAGACAACACAATAATCAAACACATTGTTTGAACCTATTTTGGTAGACCAAGGAGGGGGCATTGAATGAAACAGCAAAATGCTAAATGCTGTTTGACCTCCATTTGCTTCGGGCTGAAAAAGGTTAGCTGTCCATGTTGCTGTGGCAGTAAGAAGACAACACAAACTGCACGGAGAACAAAGGCTATCAGCCATGTGCAACCCAGAGTGCATGTGCTGACCCATAGTCTTGCGTATGCATGCCTGATCGACTGCATTTGAGCATCATTGAGCAAGTCGTCTCTGCCATAGTCCAACCAAGATCCAGTCAAGCCCTTTGAAGAGTACGCCTTCTTTGTTGAAGGAGAGGCATGAGCTTGCATACATTGATATTCAAGATATGCTGCAACAAAATCTATAACCAAATTACCATTAGCTGGCTGGATGCTTCTGCTCCTTTTACCACACAACATCAGTAGGTTGCATGTATCATGAACATTAAACTTGGAAAGACAAGGTCTAGCCATACATTCTCGTGCAATCATTCTGTTCCAACTGGCTCCTTAAGCTCAGGTAGATCCTTTGAAAAGCTGCCTCTGCTTAAGCCCTCCATACAAGGGACAATTTCCATGATTGATATCATTGTAGGGTTTCCAATCAGCTGATAAATGAGGTTCCATATATCCTCGTTGTGAATGGACTGAAATAGTGGCATGCACATAAGGCTCGGCTCGATAATGCATTACCCCATGAAAAGAATTGCATCAAAGTTTTCAGATCCATTGCCACAATGCTCAAATCTGGAAGTCCAATGGCTTCATTTCGGTCCAGGCTTGAAAGCATGTCTATTGAGCAGCCATTCATTTCAACATCATGATTCCCTTCTATGATTACATTTTGCATGTGGCAATGAAGGAACTGGCAAACATATGGGTGATCTCCCTGTGATATCAACACCCACGGACCTTCCTTGTTGGTAAGTTGTAATAAATGCATGCAGCATAAAGAAGCATAATGCCCTGATGACAAATACGCCAAAATTTGTGGCCCAAAAACATCAACATCATACTGCATTAGGACAGCAATCATAACAGCTGTATCTTGGGGCTTGTCTTGCTGGCTTATGTCTGCAACTTGTTGGACAAAGAACTATTTTACATATTTCTGATTTTCTAGCTCATAGGCTAGTGGTATCTGCAAGTTACTGGTAGGCAACTTCAATGAACTATAAGTAATAGTCCTGTCATCACCCTCACCCTCATGGGTCTGTTCAGCCTCATCATGTGCACACGGATTTGCTTTTGCAAGTGCCAATACATGGCAGCATTTACCACATGTTGTACCAAGCACGAGGACACCCTTGCAAAGTTCTGCCCTCGCATTTACAGCAATCCTATGAGATGCCATTGTTTTCCTAATGGCTGCTAAGTGTAGCAAGCAAAACTCCCTACTATACTCACCTAGTGAGCAGCAGTGAAGGGCATCAGTTATGTTGAAGTTGTGGCCATATTCCCCACTGTCATGCTCCTGAATGTGTTGTGACACAGCTTCAGGACTAAAACTGTCTTGCATATCTTTTTCATGCTGCACAAGCTGCTCCTTGTCACTATGGGTAAGTTTACTTTGGTATCCCTTGCTATCATCTATGTGGTCTTCTATATTTTCCCTTGCTATCATCTATGTGGTCTTCTATATTTTCATCTTTAATGGAGACCATACAATGCTGGATACTCACCTCCTCAAAAACTTTGTCCTCAAAGTTTGCATGCCTAGAAGGATTGAGTGTAAGTGCATCCACATCCTTATCTTGCTGTGCATCTTCATCAATATCACACATTTGCTCATCATTGCTTAGCGCCTCATCTATCTTTTCACCCATCAGGTCTGCTTCATTGTCACAGTTATGTAGGCTACTTTAAATATAGGCATTTCTTCCATCAGTGTACTGAATTGCTAGGGCTTCATCTGGAGCAATGTATTGGTCCTGCAAACTGATATAACAGCCCCCTTGCTGTCCATATTTGTTTCCATCATGTGGGCTGCTGCTTTTATTTGAGCAACTATCCCAACATAATTCTTTTGTAATTGCAGCTGTAATAGCTTGGAAACAACCAGATTCTTGTCCTGCATATTGAGGCATCGTCCACGGCTTTGAAACATGATTTCGCTGCGTACTAGGGAGAGGCATAGCTCCTCTAGGCATCATAGCTCCAGGAGACTTTTTGGGTGAATCGATATCCTTCCCATCCCCATCGTTTTGGTGCATAGAAGGAAGCGTGGGCTGCTTTCCCATCGATTGCATTGCAATGTGCACAACCTCTCCGATCTTCTCACAAATTTGTTCGCCAATTTGTTGGTCCATCTGCTTCTCTGCCGTGCTCTGCATCACCGATGAAGCATGCATGAAGTTAGTCCTTGTGCCATCAAGCGTTTGCATTGCAAAGCTAGCAGGTATACCCTTGGGTGCTCCCGAAATGACAGCTTTTGATTCTTGCTGTTCATAGCCATTTAGAACACTTATCCCCACAACATCCTTTAGTATTTGCAGCTGCAGTCACTGGACAACGACCCTAGTTTTGTCACATCCAAAGGCATCATCCATGGCTCTAAAGCATGGTTTGGATGCATGCTAGGGAGTGGCATAACATGGCTAGACTGCATACTGTTATAGGATTGCATAGCCTTTGGCATCACTCCCCTCGGCCTCATAGCTCCAACAACAGGTTGCTCTATGGCATTTGTATCTCGACATTTAGCATAGGACATCGCTGTCAAATCTAACAGCTGAATATGTAAGGTACAATTACCATCATATATATCCCGACCATGCAAGGTATTCCGTGCTTGCAATGCACTAGCCTGTGAGGCAAAATGCATTTCAGCTTGCAGTCCACCTGAAATCTGATGCATGACAATCTTCTCAATAAGCCCAAAAGGTGAAAATACTTGATGCAACACATCCAATGTAATGGGGTACAACAGATTGTGGATGGCAACCAGAAGGATTCCATTGGGCTGTGAATCTTCCCCACTTTGAAGCTGCCCTAATATTTTTGCATGTTGCATAAAGCCCTGCATAAGCTGTCCAAAACTAGAGGCATCGTATCCCATGTTCCCTTCATACGCATATGGCTGTCCCATGGTGTGCATTAAACCTTCGTGGCTGTCCCACTGTGCCAAATACATGCACATGTGCTCACTTTTCGCTTGTCTCAAAGCTCAAAATGTAATGGAGAGGCTAGGAAGAAAGTGCCAAAACACGCTCAAATGTCCATGGAGAAGGCTCGAGAAAGAGGTTGATGAAGAGGCTTCGAAATGGAGCTTGAATGGGTTGTGGAAGGCCTTGAGAAGAGGCTCGAAAAATTGACTTTTTTTTTCGTGGGGGGGTTCCCTATGTCACCTAGGACTATTAGGACAGCACTAACCTAAGACCTCTATGATAGCTAGTACATTGACTTAGTCTAACTAACCTAATCTACTAACTGAACCCTAGTTAGGTTAACCTAACCTAGCTAACCAGACCTAACTAACCTAACCCAAGTAACCAACTAAACGACTTAACCCTGGTATAGTCTAACCTAAGCCCTAGGCTGCAACGGATTGGCAAGGCAGCTTAACGGCTGAGTCGGCGGATTGTGGCAATGGCATGGCGTCGACGACAGATGCGCAGATGTAGGCGTGGTAGGGTGATCACACAACAAGCAAGGCTTGATGTGTGATCACGCAACAGGCGACGGGTGACCACGCAATAGGGATAAATGGGACGAAATGGTGCTCCTCTCTTCGAAGAACTAGATTTGGTGCTCCTCTCTTCGACGAACATGGACGATCTGGTAGAGAATGATAAAATCATGTGCACATCAGGACCTGACTTATCCATGTAATGGGCAAAGGATACCCTTATGCGTATTCTCTCTCTCTCTCTCTCTCTCTCTCTCTCTCTCTCTCTCCCTCTCCATCTGTCATGCCACCGCACAATGCACACGCGGCCATTTGTCATGCCACCTTCTGTCATGCACTTGTTGACTCTGCACAGTGCACACGCGGCGCTATGGACTAGAGACTGAGTTTGCGCGTCAGTCTCTTTGCGCCACTGCCCCATGTCAGTCTCCAAACTGGCAATCTCTCTGCACGACTGCACAATTTTGCTTTCCACACACAGTCCTAGATGTGGCATGGCTTAATTGGGATTATCCCACATATCAAAGTGTGAATGCTTATGGTTGGAGTATTTGTTTTCTCTATCACCACTGTCTCAGGCCCTTTTGGAGGACAGAGAGAGACATTATGAACACAGCCTAGACATGAATTGTGTGTGGAGTAAGGAACCACATCCTCCCCATTATAGTAAACAACATGCACATTAGGGTGAGGGCCTGATTGCCACATGTTGCTTTCATAGGGGAGCACGATTTTGCTTTCCACACACAGTCCTAGATAGGCACCTCTAGCGAGCCACATGCCGTCCACGAGACAGCAATTATTTGCTCTGATACCATCTCGGGATCCAAAAGGGCCACACGTCTTTGGCATGTGGTTCCCCACCACACATCACATGTCTACTCTGTGTGCCATAATAGGCCGTGTAACTGCCTAACTCCTAGGAGGTGACAAGGGAGAAGGCTATACATGCCAACCATAGTCATTGACAACTTGATATGTGGGTTACTCCCACTTGAGCCTTGCCACATGCAAGTAGGGGCCCTTAGACCTCCCTATTATAGTAAACACCATGCGCATTAGGATGAGGGTGAGGCACTTGCCTATGCAGAGCCAAGACTGTAGAGGAATGGAAATAAGATGAAGTTGCTTGTGAGTGCTGAATTTCATTCGTTCTAGTGGATATAATGGCTAGTCATATGGTCTTTTTTCCTTGGAACTCCCAGTTTTTATGGGATGATATGTGTTTCAAGTTACTATAAGACATATACAGCATCATGTCTGTCTCTGTTCCCTTTTGCAAGGTCTGATCCCACTCTAAAATAAACCCTTCCTGGCAATGCCGATTTCACTTCTGTGGACCAATAAGCTGACTCATATGTGTGACTGTAGCCGATAGGATCAATCGATTCCAGAACTAAACATGAGCCTATCTTATTGTGCCTGGCTTAGTACTAGACACTCTGGACTTGCCGAAGATTGCTGGCTAGCATTTCAAGGCACTGATATGCCCAAGTTTCTTAGAGCTCATCACAATTGTCTTTGCAATCTTGATTTGTTGCCAGCTTGAAATCCACAATCATGGCACTGAGATCCTCTGAACATGAGTAGAAAATGGCAATAATAGTGTAAGATGCACTAGGTTATCAGCACCTCAACATGATTAGAAAATGGCATTAGTTGCACTATCAAAGGTTATCTGCTTCTGCACGTGAACTGCAGACCATGGTCGTGAGGAAAGGGACTCAAAGGACTATACTGCCTAGAAACCAGGATGACTATAATTGCCCCTGCTTAGTGCCTGACAGGGCTATCTGGGGCTAGCGGATGACCGCCTCTAGTCATGCTTGACAAGGTCATCCTGCCTCAACTTTCTTGCCCAACTCTGTCAGTCTTGTCCTGTCTAGGCTTTGACAGGAGCTGCACAGTGATCTTGTAAATATACAGGTTTATGAGTGGAACTCCAGTGTTTTGCGGTGCAGTCCAGTAGTTGTATACATAAGTTGGGATGTGGAGTTGACAGGACGGATTTGTGTTTAACTTTATCGTTCAAGAAGTGTGAACTTTTTGGCAGAATAAATGATAATCTTTTGTGGAATTCCTCATCAACTTCCATTTTTGCGATGAATGCACTGAGCCAATATGCAAAAACTATGTTTGATGATCCTGGTCTAGAATCATGATTATTTGAGCAATAAGTTTTTAGACTGACAATTTGCTGGCCGTTTTTGCCTGCAGATGAGTCTAATAAATGTTACAAATTCTGGGGGAAATGTGAGTGTGGTGTTGGCTGTACATCTTGCCGCAACAGATGAGCACCTCTTGAAAAAGGCGGCAGAGGTAAGCATCTGCTATGTCTCCCAGAAAGGCATTTTTTTTGTTGCATAGCAAACTCTGAACAATTGTCTGCGGCAGGGAATTGTTGCGCGTCTCACAAAACATGTTGTTCACCTGAACGATGTTTTTGGAGCTTATGAATTGAGTGGGTGGAGCATGGAATCTGTGAATGATAGGTTTGTGTCATCTTGATTTGAACCAAGGCCTCTTATGCTTTGCATTTTTGTAGGGAACCATGCCTTACATCCATTAATTGTGGCAGCTTCTCAACAGCTCCCAGTTCCTTATTCTTTCTATTGATCTGAGTTTCCGATGTGTTTCTCAGGTCAAGCAAGACAGCGGGGCTTCGTTTACTAGTTTTGTTAGTTACTTCCTGTTTATTGGTAGTCTTTGCGGGAATCGGCTTTCTGATTTGGTGGTACCTGTGGAGATTCAGAGGTCAAAAATATATAAGCCTTGAACAAAATGTTGAAATGTCTGATCAACTATAGCCTGCGATTAATCAAGAACCCACAAATGAGAGGCAACATGTACAATATATCTTTCATTGTATAGGCAGATTGTTCAAAAATTTGCCCACAGTTCCTGCCAATTATTTTTGCTGAACCTTTGTAATCTGTTCCACTCTTGAAAGCAAATTTTAATTTAGTCATTTGAAACGTATTGCAAATGTGCTAAGTAGATTCTTAATAAAGAAATAAATTTTTTTGTAAATAAGAGCTTTGCTCTCATATTGGGACTCGTCTCCTTTAGAATGTGCTTTTTGTTGGGCTGCTTTATAATGTTGCGTTGTAGTCATTGATGCTTGCTATCACCCATGCCTACTGCAGTGTGCTGTGGACTCTTGGGAAGTCAAACAACATACATTTTAAAACACCAGTCTGAATGAATTTAACTTCTGTAGTGTGTGTGTAGACGGAGATACAACTTCGGATACTCTTTGAATAAGTGGGTTCCTTTTAAGAACTTGCATGGAGTCTCTAAATGGATGATAGTTAGGACTGCATCTGATTAGTTCCTCTTGAACCTTGCCTCTACTATCAGACATGATGTCACCATTGCGCCTAAAAATTGTGTTGAGATTGAGCCTGTAGTTCACTGATGCTCCAGAATTGTAAGGGGAGCCTTTTTGTCTGCTGGTGTTATAGAGTGTAGAACTTAATATCCAGATGGATCTAAGCTAACTGAAGATGAAATGTTGTTGTAGTTTCAACCAAATATTGAATCCAAGTTTCTTCCAAGCTAAGGGGAGCCCTTTTGTCTGCTGGTCCAGTAAAGATTTGAGCTTTACATCCAGCTAGTTCTAAGCCAAATGTTCAGGTTCAACCAAATGTTTGCCCAAGTTGCAGCCCTTTGATACCGAAAGCATGTGGACTATTTTTCATTGATCAGCCTCCTCTTCTTGATTGAGTTCTTGAGCTCTTGCGTAAAATTTAAATGAAAACTTCTCTTTAATGCATGATCACATATTTGGATATGGGTATATTACGTGTGTGAGAACATGTTCACAAAATGGTCACGGCATCCACCAATCTGGCGGTGAGACTGAGATGCCATAGAAAGCTAGTCATGCATAATGGTAGCTGATGAAGCCATATGAGAATGCTTAGCAAGTTGAAGGATCCATTAACGATTTACCATGATATTACTAATGGGGTGGCTTATTTGTCCAATTATCCTTGAAATCAAAAGAAATGGGGAGAACTGAAGCATGCAAAGACATGTGTGTCCCAATCTAGAACAGAGCTCTTGAAGTACTGTATCATCTCAAAACTATGCTCTTCTTAAGTAGACAAGGAGTTTCTTTAGAAGAGCAGTGCAAATCTCAGTCAAAATAGCTGCACCTCAAGAAGAAAAGTCTTTCAAGTGGCTGACCCAAAGCTCTAGATTTGTCGGTGGGAAGGCTTACCAGGTAGAGATTTCCTGTGTTTGACGTTCAAATCAGAGGTTGTAAACAAAAACAAAGGACCACTAGCAAGCATCACCTTAACGGTTGAGACGTGAGCGGAAGAAGGATGCATTTATTTACATTTGGCTCTGACGACCAAACTTGTAGCTTGTAATTACAAGATGGCTCATGGATGGACCTTTCCTTTTTCTCTGGCAGCCACACAGTATGGTTTTGGTTCTCATTATCGTACTTTGTGGCAGCAAATCACTTGTATGCTTTCACCTTTGGTCCCGATTCCCCTTTTGGAAATCCAGGATCGATTAGAGCATTGGATATTGACTTCCCTTGGGTCCTCCATAGCAATACTACACATCTTGCATATACTTTTGTTCAACGTTATTGCAAACTTTTTGGGCCTCTACAGCATACTATCCAAACTCTCCATAATTTTTGCTCAACTCATACCTAGGTCTCAAATTTTGATCAGTTGTTGAACATGAAATTGAAGGTCAATGGTCCGAAATCTTTTCTCCTTAGGAGTCTTCCTTTAAAACCATTTTGAAAGTGACATCATTATGGTAGGCATCCTAGAGAGAAGTTTGGCTTTTCTCAACCCTCATTAAGCCACGTGATCTTAAACGTTGATCTTCAAAGATCTAATGGTTTGAATCATATTTTCTTTCAAGGTCAAAAGCAATAGCTTTTTCACTCCAAATTAGCTCGCTTGCTTTCTCAGCAGGTTTTGTTTTTACAGATTTCGCAAGTGTTGAAAGCAATAGGAGGGCCAAACTTTTAAGTTTTGTGGGTATACGATCTCTAATTTGCTAGCCACATGTTTGGAGGGTTACCGACAGGTAAGGCCTGGCGGATTGGCTGCCTAGCCTTTTTTTTTTTTTTTTTTTCCGAAAAAATAGTGCTAATTATATTACTTCGAGAACAAGATACAAGAGGTCAGCTTATAGCTGACGGGCTGCGTTCACAAACCGGACGCAGCCCAAAAGGTAGCATAATAAATCATACTCTCACGGAGTTATATGCTGAGTGTGAATGAACAGCCATCGGGGTGGTGAGTAGTGCCACCGAAGGCCCTGCGTAGTCTGCTCGAAGAAGAGGCTCTGTGTGTCCCAAGCCTGGAGGAAGCGTCTCCGCTTCTCCTGACCAGCCCGGGAGTCTCCCTGAATCTGGTCCCACTGGCCTCTGAGGGTATGAATAATCTCACTCCAAATCTCCGCCATGATCTGGGCAGTCGATAAGGAGGTGCCACCGAGGATCTGCGCGCAGCGCGAGGTCCAGATGTGCCATCCTGTAATGCTGCTGATAATCTCCCAGACTTCTCCCGAACTCCTGTATCAGCCTCTGCTAGGTGCTGTGGGATACCCTCGAGCGGCCCCCACGTCCCCTGTGTGATAAGGAAAGTGGAGTCCTGCTGGCATGCCTCGAACAAGTGATGAAGACCAGGTGCGGTGCTGCACCAACAGAACGCGCCCCAAGTGATCACTCCTAGCTCTGGTGCTGCACGAGTAAGAAGCCCGAAAGTCCACCTCCACACTTCCTGGGCGCGCGTGCAGCTCCACAGGCAGTGTTTTGGTGACTCCTCATCCGCATGGCAAATCTGACAGCAACCGTCCTGGCCTATCTGCCTCAACCAGCTCCCCACTGGAAGACCTTTGTGGGTAAGAAGCCACAGGAAGTATGAGATCTTCCGCGGTCGCCAGCTCTCCCACAAGGCCTTCCAGAATGCCTGCAAAAAGAACCTGGAAATACCCTGTGCGTACCAGCTAGGACGCTGGGTGGGGGGGCGGCTCTGCATCCTCCCGAGAACTCGCTTGCCCAGAGTCGTGCTGTAAGCGAAGAAGGAAGTCGGCCCCTGTCCTGTCACAATCTCTGGCCACCACCACTCTCCTGGGTCCCACTCAAGCTCTGACAAGGCCCGCCCCTCCCAGAGCCAAAGACGCCAAAGCTGCAACTGGTCCTGCTCGATACTAGGGTCGGTATGCCAGACCTTCCCCAGAAGGCCTACGACCCTAATCCTCTGCCACGGGAGTAGGGGGTCGATGAGCGCATCCTCTCTCCTGAGTCGTCCATCCCCTGAAACCGCGAAGAAGGCGATAGAGGAGTCATCCAAACGTCCTGCGACCACCAGTGGGATGCCACGGGGGGTGAACTGTCCCAGCCAGTGGGTGTCTCCAGGCATGAGGACCTGAGGCTCAGGTGGAGCCAACCAAGCGGCTGGGATCGCACCGTCGATCTCCGTGCGTCTCGCCTGGACTCCGCGTGCACCTCCAGCTGCGTCTGCAAGATCGGCCATCTCCAGATGTCTGTACGTATCCCTCCAAACTCGAAGGGACCGGGCTGGCCCCCTCATCCAGCCGTCCCACCTGATATGTGATCTCTCCCCCAACTGAAGGCCCTCGGCGTCTCTGACCTGCCCATTCCAGACGAGCGGCTGGCGATCGATCTCCTCCTGACAGCTGGGCTGGGACTGAATGAGACTGAGACGGAGCCGCCTCCAAACCATGAGGAGGCTACGAACGAGTGGGGAGCGGGGCGGAAGTGAAGATCCACCTGAAGGACGGTAGCCACTCTCCACCTCGGCGCGGGACACAAGAGCCGACTCCCTGCTGAAGTAACATCTTCCACGTCTGCCCCCCTGGGGTCAAACCGCGGATGATAAGCTTGCCTAACAAGGCTTGACTCTGAAGCTCTGGATCAATGACCCCCAGACCACCCTCAGCCTGCGGAAGAATGACTGTCTGCCAAGCAACCCTGGCTCTGGTATCTCTATGCCCATCCTCCCCAGACCAAAGAAAGTTCCGAACCAACCTCCTGAGCTGTGCCACGCTGGATCTCGAGAAGCACCAACAGGAAGCCACATACCAAGCCGTGGCTAGAAGGACTTGGTTAACTACTAAAGCACGACCTGCAAGGGAAAGCTTAGCAGTGCTCTAGAAAGCCAGCTTCCGTCGGATGGAATCTAGCACCGGGAGAAACTGCTGAGCTGGCGTAATGTCTAGGCCAACCTGGAAGCCAAGGTATCTAGCTGTCTGTCCACGTGGAATCCATCTGAAGCCCAGAAATCGCCCCCACTGAGAACACGCCCCCGGGTCTGTGAGAAAACCAACTGATTTGTTCCAGTTGATTTTCGCACCAGCGGCCGAGCAGAAAACCTCCAGGGCCATCCGCACCCTCTCTAGCATCCTCTCATCGTCCTGGACATAAAGGGCTGTATCATCTGCGTACTCTGAGTCCAGAAGCTCCGTGTCCTCCCGGAGTGGAAGGCGAACACCCCTGAGCCCTGTGGACCTCGCCCGAAGGTAGTAAGTCATGGCCTCGGCGAAGAAGAGAAACAGATAAGGAGCCAGGGGACAGCCCTGACGTACTGATCTCTCCAAGCTGAATCGCTCACCCATCCTGCCTCCAATGATGACTCTGCTAGACGCGGTCCTGTACAAAGCTGAGATACCCTGAATCCAGCCTGCCGGGAAACCTAGCCGCTCCAGAGTCCCCTCCAAAAAGGACCAATCCACGCGATCGTAGGCCTTCTCGAAGTCGAGAAGTAAAATGGCAAGGTGTGATCCGCTGTACTGAGCCCACTCCGCCGCCTCTGAAAAGGTGAAGACATTATCCAGGATACTGCGATCCTGGACAAAGCCTGTCTGAGTGTCATGGACGAGGTCTGGAAGTAGAGGTCGAACTCTGGCACTGATCATCTTGGCGAGGATTTTGTAGGCAGTGGTAAGGAGAGTGATCGGACGCCACTGGCGGATCTCCTGTCTATCTCCTCCCTTCGGGATGAGGCAAATCAGTCCCGAGGAAAGGCTCTCTGGCATCTGACCGCTGCTGAAAATCCCCTGCAGAGCTGCAAGGAGGGGCTGATGGATCTGGTCCCAGAAGGAGGTGAAGAAAGCTCGGGATAGCCCATCCTCACCTGGGCATTTCTGCCCATCAATAGCCATCAAGGCCTCCAACATCTCATCCGAGGTGAACGGCGCCAACAACGTCGCCTGCATGCTAGGCTGGACCAGGGATGGAATGTGCCTCCACACCTCCTCACGGTCACGACTAGCACGAGGGGCAAGTGGCTCCTGCTGGAAGAGGGTCCTGTAGAAGTCAGTGGCCAACCCCAGGACCTCCCCCGGGTCCGTAACAATGTGACCATCCGCTGTCCTGAGACTCCGTAGCTGATCACCTGCAGCTCTCTGGCCGTGTGTCCTGAAGAACTCCCTGCACATCCGGTCACCCTTCCGGGCCCAGAAGGAGAGAGAGGCGTGATAGGAGAACTCGGAGCGACGCTGGAGGGTCTCCTCCAAGAGGGCTCTGGCTCGAAGGGCCTGGATCCGAAGCTCCTCCGAGCCCGGGGAAGACTGCTGAAGTCGCTGAATGGAGGCGAGGTCCCTCCGAAGAGCTCTCTCTCTGCCCCACCAATCCTGTCGAACCTGTAGGGCTGCGAGCTGGCAGATCTGGCTGGACTCCTGCAGAGCCTGCGCGACCGAGTCTACCAGATCCACGCCCTCCCCCCAGTCTCTGTCCCAAAGACTGCAAATGCTGCTACGGACGTCCACCCTCGAGAAGATGGAATCGGGAATCCTGCATGATCGGGGGGGGAGAGTCTGGGCTGCCGAATCTAATGAAAGGAGCACAGGCGCATGGTCGGAGAGTGTCGTCCCTGGAACAATGCCCGCCTGGCCACCTCTGCTGATGGCCCAATCACTGACATAAAACCTATCAAGCCGCTCCAGGAGTCTGCCTCCTTCCCTGCGGAAGCCCCAAGAGAAGTCCAGGCTCCCGTGCCAACGCCGGAAGGACGGGTCTCTCCAACTGTCCCTCCCTCCTGTCGCGAAGATGAAAGAGTCCCAAGCTGACTGCTCTGCCTGAGCCATACCTGTGAACTCCGGATCTCTACCCTGCTGGTCCTCCAAGGTCTCCAGGTTGTTGAAGTCTCCTCCAACAATCCAGGAATCCATGTCTGGAAGAATCCCTGTAAGTGTCCTCCAGAAGGTGGCTCTGCATCGGAGGTCTGTGGGAGCATAAATGTTGAGGATTCCTACCTTGGATCCCTCCAAATTCAGGCCTACCCAAAGGGCTCGGCCTGGGATCAACGTGCCGTGACCAAAAACTAACTGAGCTAACTGCTCGCACACGGAGGTACAGACCCCCCCGCTCCTCCCCTGTGCGCCGATCGAAGGCTCCCAATAAGTGTAGGAGCGTCCAGGGAGAACCTTCCCGCAGCTACGGGCATGAGCCGCAGAAAGCTTGTGCTCCTGGAGCAGCAGTACATCCAATCGACCAATCACTGCAGGCTGAAGTTCCTGACGCAAAATGAGCTTCCTGGGACCACGGGTGCTCGAAGAGTGAAACCCGTTCACATTCCAGGATACGAGGTGTAGGCTCATGGAGAGGGATGGGGGGCTGCGAACAGCTGTCTGCTCGCAGTCGAAGTCGAAGAAGAATCAGACATATCGGAGTGGAGGCGCTGCCGCTTGTGAGAAGGTTTGGAGGGGGAGACGGGGTCGTCCTGCCCGTTCTTCAACACCTTCAGCAATGGCGAGAGGCCTCTAGTGCCATGAGCAAATGCTTTCTCGAGCCAGCTCGAGATCTCTGAAGTGGTCATCCCGTAGAAGGTTCGGAGTTTCTATTGGGACCAAGCTCTGACATCCTGGGGAAGAGGCCATGCCAGGGGGGGTCTGAGGATCACGATCAATCGGAAACGTTTGGCAGCGCAACGCCACCGCAGGCGCACATCGCCCTCGGACCACTGAGTCTCGAGGAGCTGCCCACCGGACGGGCCTATCCAGGAGCAAATCTGGGCGTGTGTCTGCTCTCTGAGAGCCTCCCACACCGAGTCGTCTGTCCAGGTCTCGGTGCCATCGCTGAGGAACGTGAAGGCGAAGCTAGGGCCATCCCTGGGAGCCAAGGCAGCAATCTTCCCATCCGCCCCTTTGCGGAGCATGAAGATACTAATGTCGAGACAAGTCGGGAAGGTCCCAAGGTCGGCCACATCCAGGTAGTCCCAGGGGCCAGATCTGTAAAAGTCTCGAGGGAGCTCTCTCTCCTGGAGCTGAGACCCAGCTGAGTCTGCCACTGAGGGGCTAGCGGGAAGGGAAACCTGCTCCACTGGTGGTACAGACTCCGGGTGTCCTGCAATCGGGGGGGGAGGGGGAGGAGGCTGCGGGATAGGCGACTCGGGCTCCACGGAGGCGACTGGCGGAGAAGGTGGAGGAGGTGGAGCGGAGGCTGCACTCGGCTGGGAAGGCGACGGTGCAGCTAACTCTGTAGGAGGGGCGAGGGGAGCAGGGGGGGGAGGGGGATGGGGATGCATCTGGAACTGGGGCTGAGGGGGAGGGGGAGGGGGAGGGGACTGAGGAAAAGGAGGCGGGGGCTGAAACTGCGGGGCGGGCGAAGGGGGGGGAAACTGGGGAGAAGGCGGGGGGGTGGGAGAGAGGAGGATCTGAGGCTGTGGAGGGAGGGCTGCCGTCGAAGAAGAAGCTCTCCCAGGTCCCTGGGGCATCTGCCTGTCAGGTCTCTGGAGTGCTGCTGCAGGAAGGGTGACCTCTGCCTCCTTGCCTTTATCCGAAATCTTCTTATTCTTTCCTCTTTTCCTTCGAACCTCGGTCCAACCGCCCACTACCTCTGGCCCAGGCTCCGACTGCCTCGGCTCCTCCTGACGTGGCTGTCCGGGGGGGGGAGGTGGGGGCGGAGGGGGCGGGGGCGGGGAGGGTCGAGACGAGCTGGCAAAGCGTGGACAAGCAGCCGCCAAGTGCCCAAAGCCATGGCACCGCAGGCACTGACCTGGCTGTCCGGTGACTATCATGCTCTGGGTGATACTGCCGGCACCTGTCACGATCTCGATCACTGCAGGGAGAGTCGCAGGATCCGCCACAGCCACACGGACTCGGGGAGCTCCTGCCGTGGTCACCGCGTCGGCAAAGGTGTCGTGCATAACCCAGCCAAAATGGGAGCCCAAGTCCCTGACAATCGGCCGCAGCTCAGTAGCAAGCCCTGGAAAAACTAGTGTCACTGGGTGGCGAGGTATACGGAACCGAGTATCGAAATCCGCTGCGCTGAAACCACAGTACCACGGGACTATCATGATGATCTTCCCATCCACCGATGTGGGGGAACCGGCAATCAGATTGCTCGCAGCTTTCTCACTGGAGAGTTTGAGCCAGAAGATGCCCCTTCCCATAAGGGCCACCTCCTCAATATGGCCATCCTCTAGCAAGAGAGTGGACTGGAGCCAGTCCCTGATGGTAGACCTGGAGGGGGAGTGTCCAATGACTCTACCGTAAACAGAGGTACGAGCAAAGTCACTGGCTACCTCCTGAACACGGGATGATTGTTGCTCTGTCAGGATAACGCGGTAGGCATCTGGAGAGGGAGGGTCCGACTGGGCCTCCGGATCCGGGCTGGGGGCCGCCATACCGCCAAGACTAACTGCAAGCTTCCGATGAAGAAAAACAGGCTGCCACCCAAGAAGGGGATGAAGCGGCGGTGGAGCCTGGGGGTGAGGCGGGCGAGGCGAAATGAAGGGTCGGAGGGGTCGAAGCGGAGGGCGGGGCGAAGGCTGCGGGATGCGGGGAGTACGGAAGGGGACGGGAGGGCGGGGGGGGGGGGGGGGGTGAAGTTGGAATGGCGGGGGTGGAGGGGTGAAGCGAGAGGGCGGGGGGAGCGGAATGAGGCGGAGGCGGGTGAAGCGAGGGGGTGAAGGAGCAGCGAGGGGGCGGGTTGGAGCGGGGTGGATGGCGAGGGAGCAGCGAGGGGCGGAATGGAGCGGAGGCGGGGCGAGGGCGAGGCGGGCTGGAGAGAAGGGGGGGGGGGGGGGGGACGAGGCGAGGCGAGGCGGGATGGAGCGGAGGGGGCGGTTGGAGCGGCGGCGAGGGGGGGGTTGGAGCGGGGGCGAGGGGCGGGTTGGAGCGAGGGGGCGGGATGGAGCGGAGGTAAGGGGGCGGGATGGAGCGAGGGGGCGGGATGGGGCGAGGGGCGGCTGGAGCGGAGGTGAGGCGAGGGGTAGCGGGGTGCCGGCGGGGGGGGAGGAGAGGGGACGGGGGTCGAGGGCGGACGGGAGGGGTGGAGGTGGTCGCGGCGAGGGGGGGGGAGCGAGGGGGGAGGTAGGGGCTAACGGCGAGGGGGGGAGGGGAAGCTCGCAGGAGCTCTTCTTTTCTCTAACGTAGCGGGTTTGGCTGCCTAGCCTCGGTATATATCCTTTCACTGTGAATGTGGGAAAGCAGATTTTTGTTGATTTGATCAGGCTCTTTCAGTTAGGCCGCCTCAAATTTGCATTGACTTACATGCCACCCATGGGTTGCCTCCCAATCTTTATCCCACCCAGACCTTCCAGAATTATCAGACTACATCGCGTGAGGCAGGTGCCAAGTAGAGTTCTAGGCTTTGTCCACTCTCTCTCTCTTGGAGGAGGAGCAAAGTTGTGATGCACTTGAGCTTTAGTAATAAGCCACCGTCTATTCCGAGATGCAAAACCGACAATGGGGGATCACTTAAAGTGAGCTCCAATAACCTGGCATTACTACCATCGAGAAGCCGAACCTATACTACTGCAGAAAGATAAGCATATAAGGTGACACCTTCTGAGGAAACTAAGGAGGGTGAAAGACCAGAGGCAAAAGCAGCATGAGCTGTAAAGAAGCATGGGGAGGGGGTCGACGAATTCCAATTGTTGCAGGACCTGGAGAGAGAGCGAAATCATAGAGGAGCCAAAAGAGATATAAGATAAATACTTGGGTCCATTTTCACAAGCCCAAATTGGCCCCAACCGCACCACAAGCATAATATTTGTCAAGGCTAGAGAGACAACGTTCTAAGCACACTTCTAATATGCTATCATAAAGTCACTCCTCTGACTCTCTAGTTCAATTATTGGCTCTATATGTGGGTTCCTCCAAGGCAATGAATCTTGGGGAGGATGAATGGACTTGATTTGAGAGGCTACAAGTCATGATGTTGTTACAGGCGATCTCCACACCTCATTTCAAATCATTATTTCCTTGGACCAAGGTAGATAGTTTGGCTAGATAGACATAGTTGGACAAATACTACAATCTAAAGCAAGATCTCTCCACACCTCATTTCAAATCATTACTTGCTTGGACCAAGACAGATAGTTTGGGTACATAGATGCAGGTTAACAAAGACTACCATAGAGTCAATAGCAAGATCTCTCCACACCTTTCAAACCATTGCTTGTTTGGACCGAGACATAAAATGGGTAAAAAAACACAGGTTGACAAAAGACTACCATGGAGGTCCCTTTCATCACATATGTAGCTTATGCAATTTTCAATTGAGGGATATGAGTGGTTTTGGTGTGTAGGAGTTTCTAGATGGTCTCACTTAAATTACATGTCAATGGGTCATTTACTACCATACCAATATCCACTACATTACCTCTCTATGTCTGAAGAGACCCATTAGATCATATAGGATGACCTATGGAACATGTACATCAATAGGACATGGTTTTCCCCCTTGCTACCACACATGACCAAGATGGACTTCTATAGAGAGCATTTCTTCACTTCAGAGAGGATGGGTTTATCTAGGCTCTAGGCTATCAGAAAACTAGCCTCAATCACCACATGGTGTAACCAAAAGCAACAGGTATGAGGGTCCCCAAATCCCGTCCCATAACCATGCATAGCCTCCAAAGTCACCAAAATGTTTCGAGAGGGGACGACTCTAGAGGATTTAACACTTCTTTTATATCCAAGGTTTCCTTCTCCACACAATCGCTTATGGGATTAAATCCCCCACTTTGCCATGTGTCATTCATGTATGTGGGGCCTTTTTACCCCATAGTTCCATTAACCACACAATTCTCTAGGCACCACAAGTGGGTTAAATCCCTATATTTAAACACCCTCCCATGGTCCAAACACCATAGGTAGATAACTTGCCTAACCAAGCACCAACTATGAGTTCTTAACCCCCATAAAGTGCCAAATTAGCAAATCAACACTAACCACTTACTGGTCACCCCTTAAGAACTAGGCCGTCGATTAGCTCGATGATCACTCAGAAGAGCTAGGCCACCACCAAATCCATTGAGCAATCAAAGTATCACATTCAATTTTTGGAGAGGCAGTGCAGATTGCAGTCAAAGCACACATGAGCGGCCACCTCAAGCAAGCTTGTAGATGCCTTGCCTAGTACACAAGGTAGCTTGTGCCACAGTCTAGCTCAATCAAGTCATGTTGCTAGTCTGAGCATGCATGCAAGTCACCACATCGTGCGGGCACTCACAGTCACTTGTTTGGCCAGTAGTAGCCACCTACAAAGGCATGCATTCTTTCACATAACACATCATCAAAGAACCACATGACCCAATCAAATCATTCACTAGGTTTCACCCTCACTTTGTTACCATGTCGAAAAATTGCCACATGGCATCACCAAAAGCACTAAGTGCAAGGGTCCCCAAACCCTGCCCCATAGTCGTACTTAGCCTCTAGAGTCACCAAAAAATCTTGAGAGGGAATGACTCTAGAGGGTTTAACCCATCTTGTATATCTAAGGTTTCTTATTACACACAGTTGCTTATGGGATCAAATCCCCCTCTCTACCATGTGTCATTCACACATGATGCAGTTGCAATCTTGGCAAAGTCCTTGATAAAAAGCCTATGAAAACTGATAAATCCCATAGAAGAATGCAATTGAGTTAGATTCTTAGGCTCTAGCATTTGTTGAATAGCATGAATTTCACCTTGCTCACTTTGAATACCATTTTGTGAAATGACATGCACGATCAAAATACCAACTCAAACATAGAATACACTATTTGTGGGTTTTAAGGAACTGCCTGCTTGTTAACATCTCTAAAAGAATTTTTCAAGAAAGTAGAGATGACTAGTGTGTGTACAATACACACAAAAATTCATCCAAATAAATGACTATCAATTTAGTTAAATACTCTCTACCCTGTTTACCCCTTATATCCATCCATTAACCACAAGGCTTCTTTCAAGGAGACTTTTATCAAAGTCGATATTGACAACAAAACTCAGAAAATACAAAATTTTCTCACAAGCAAAGCTAGGATATTAAGGTATTTTGCCTGAAACTTTCACAATTGACCAAACTTAAACATGCAACCTAAAATTACAACACCAAAAAGTATTGGACTGACAGAAAGAAATGATAATAGACTACCTCAACCCTATGATGTATGTTTGGCTTACAAAAGACAACTATCATGTTATTCACCAAACCCTACAAAGTTAAAGCACACCCTACAAACAAAAAGTTTCACCTTTTGAACTTGATCCACACTTGTTGTTGTTCATAAGGACATGTATCTAGTCTCATACCTTGGAAATATAAGCTTGTTGTTGTTGTTCATAGGGATAGGTATCTAATCATTGTCACTTGTCATCCAAGAGAGTGAACGATCATGTCACCATTGGGTTGTAATATTTTCACCATGTCATCATATGGTGGCGTAAGATTTGATAGCAACACCACTTTAGTATTGTCATCTTTAATGCAAACATCCACATCCAAAAGTTGTCTAAGTATTGCTTGCATGCGGTTGAGATGCTCTCCCAAAGTCACCTTCTCTGACATCTTTCAGCTGAAGAATTATTGTCCAAGATAATCTGGAGCAGCCTTATTGGTAGGTCTCCTTTTTTATCTGGAAAAAATTGACCAAAGGCCTTTTTCCATAAAGTATAAGCAGATGCTCAACTTCCAGGATGAAAAGTTGGTGTGATTGAAGATCACCAGCTTGGTAGACAATTCTAACAAAGACTCCATTTCAAACTTTGCTTTGATACCACAAGAAGATTTATGAATGTAATTTGTGCATGCAATATAGAAACCTCTTTTAGAGAGAAAAACTAGAAACCATCAACAATATAAACAACAAAGAATGGAGCACATTGTGTTGCAAAGCAAATGTAATTTCTACATATTGTTGATAGACTTGTCTACAACCATGAAGAATACAACACCATACCATCTTGATATAGAGGATGAGATGATCCCCAAAGGTTGCCATGAGCATCAATCTCGGGAGGTTAGCAACACACGTAGCTAAGTAAACTTAAGATAAAATAGCACATAGTTGATAGCATCAGCCTAGGGGTTAAATCTTGAGTGTGCGTGATGGTTCTATTGGAGATATGTGTGAATGTGTTGCTACAAGAATTGGATTGATTGCAAGAATTTTTTTCCCATTTGTTATGTAGTAGCTGTTTGCTTTCTTTGGCATATTGATTCACAAAGTTGTGACACCCTTCAAGCTTACAATGGTTAAAAAGGGACACGCCCAAAAAGGTTGAAGTTGAGGCCCCTAATAGATGAAAACTTTGGAAGTTGGCACTACAAGGGTGTTTTGTGAGTGCTTTGGACTTGAGTATACTTCTAGTCACAGGTGAATTTTTGAAAACTACTTATACTTTTCTCTTTTGCTTTATTGAAAGGGGAGGCACAATTTTTCTCCTCCACTTGCAAATGCTTTTTTTATGGTTGCAAGCATTCAATTGATTAACCACACAATGAAGAAGAGTATTTGGTTGGCACAAGAAGTAACCTATTGGGGAATGTTAATGTGGCAACATATAAGTAAAAAGAACTTACATACGTGTCATGGCATACTAGGTTATTATATAAAAGAGTCTAAAAGCCAACTTGTTAAAACAAGCCAACACGTTAAAACAATTTCACACAATGTAGCCATAAAAGAACTAAAAACCATATGGTGCTAATGAAAATCTAGAGTCTGACATAGACTTGGTGCATATTTGATGAATCTCTTGAGTATGTTGTAAAATGGTTGGTATTTTCCTTTTGCTTCATGACATCTTATCAAGGCAAGGTGTGGAACATCATTGTGCTTTTACCTTTTGTGATCACTTATTTTATCATATTAAATCACACAAAAAGATGAGAATAATATTTTATATACATGTGATCCACCCTCTTGCATTACGTCCTTTGTGGGATGTTGGAACACACTTGCATAGATTTGCGTGTTTTCCCTAGGTATTTCAAGATGAGTCACACCAATTTTCCATTGAAAAGTAGGGAAATTGGCCCAATAATGCTCCTATAATAGATACTTTAACCAATCCCATTGGCAAATAGTAGATCTAGGCACTTTTATGATGCATTTTATTTAAAAAAATTATAAATTTGATTGGCATCAATATAAGCATCAAAAAAGAGGCTAGGACACGCGTTGATATATTCATAAAAAATGCCTATTATAAGATCAACTCTTTGGCAAGCCTATAATATGCTTTCATGCATCACCTTAATAAGATACATTGTTAACCACTAACATCAAATCCAAAACCTCAAAAAACATGCATGCCCCACAAAGCTACAGCTTGCTTCCTGTCATGCCCCTCTCTCCTCAAGCTAGCCTTCCCCTTAGTTTAGTGCCTTTCGTGGATGCCATGTTCTCTTCTCCTCTTCCCTTCTTCTCCCCCTCTCCCTTCTCCACTCCCCTCTCCTCTACCTCTTCTTCTTCTTATGGATTCATGATCGCAACAAGCGGAGAGGCGTTAGAGTGAGACTAATGGATGGCATTTGTATGCATTGCTCTCAACCCAGAGTATCTTGGAGGAGCACTCCATTGGCATTCTTGCAAGATCCCCATGACACGTGAGTCACTGCAGGACTACACAGTAGGGGTCTATGACAGTGTTTGTGTTCAATCAACCCTTGGTTTCCAATCTCTCAAAAGTCAAGTCTATTTAAGTTTTTGCTATTAGGGGTATTTTGTGTCCTCTTTTGAGGCCTTCATGTTACTCTCTCTTCCACTTCCAACTTCCGTCCTTGTTTTCTTCCTCATTTCCTTTGATCAAGGTTTCTCCTTACACTCACTTTATGTTTCTTACTAATTAGGGGAAATATGAACTCAAAAAGGGCCTCATAAGGGAGAGATTAAGAAAAAGGTTAACTCCTTAATCTCTAGGGGAAAAGGTTGTGGACCACATGTGGTAAAGGGGGAATTTGATGTGTGGACCACTTGTGGTTTAGACCACTTGTGGTTTTAAAGGCTTGGGTCTACCACCATTTTTCCATCGTCGATCACAAATCCTAATCTAATGGCTCGCATGCGACGCCTTTTTTGGGACGTTGATTTGCACTTGATCCAATGCATCTCCGTCAACCACGGAGGAACGATTCTGCACCGTAGATCCCAATTGCGATCTAAGGGCTCGTACACAGTGCCTTTTGTGGATCATTGGATCCATCCTCCCATCCAAGGGTGCATGTATCACGCCACTTGTGGATGGTTGGATCTAATGCCCCAATGCCCTCAATCCAAGGGTGTAGATGCACCACATGTCTCGAAGCATAAGGGCCAATCAGCCCCGCTGCCCTCAACTCACCACGTGTCTCAAAGCCCATTATTACCTAACAGTCCGCCGTCACCATTGGATGAAGAAACGATCCAACATTAGAGATATGCACTTAAAGAACTTTAAATCATATCCATCAGATCATCTGTGATCCAATGGGTGGGATTGTGGAGATGAAAGGGCTTGCCAACCATTAGATCAATTATGATCCAACCGTCCCTACAAATTCGCAATTTCTCCCAAGGCCCTTTACTTTGGTAATTCCAGTAACTTGGGGTGGGGACCATTCACTTCCACCAATGAGGAGGAGGAAGAAAACCTCCATTCTTTTAATGCTTGAGCCTCCTCATTGGCTAAGAGCTTAATCCAAATTTTTAAGCCCCTAATGGAAGAGGCCCTTTTTTAGTCCAAAATTCCCCTAATATGATGGAGGTATTTTGTGTCCTCTTTTGAGGCCTTCATGTTATTCTCTCTTGCATCTCCAACTTCCCTCCTTGTTTTGTTCCTCTATCTCCTTTGATGGAGGTTTCTCCTTACACTCATTTTATGGCTCTTCATTATAGTTTTCTTTTGGTCATCTAGTAGGGGCTATAGTAGTTGGTTATCTTATTTGTTTTGCTAGCGTCTAGTGTTCATTTCCTCTTTTGCTTAATAAGCCTTTATAGTAGTCAATGTGAGTGCTTGGCCTTACATGTGTTCCCTTGAATCCCTTCAATACCTTAAATGTCCACTTTGTTGGCAAGGCTTATCGTGAGGCAATGACTTGTCCTAATAGAGGAAAGAAGGGAGTGTCTGGAGTGTCCCTTTTGAATTTTTTGTTTGTAAGGATGTAGGAGTTGCAAAGAAAGTGCACAAAGAGTGTTGCGTGCATGCATGTGTGTGTGCACACGTGTGCGTGTGCATGTGTGCATGCGTGCGTGCATGCGTGTGCGTGTGCGTGTGCGTGTGTGTGTGTGTGTGTGTGTGTGTGTGTGAGAGAGAGAGAGAGAGAGAGAGAGAGAGAGATTTAGTAATAAAAATTTCCAAATTAAAATATTAAAATTCCTAAATGAAAAATTGAGGGTGTGTACACACCGCTTCATGCTTGCCCATGTGAGAAAAGGGTTGGCTGGTGTGTGTTTAGACAGCAAGTAGATGATTGGAAAGAAAAAACCCTAAAAAGGGTTGGTTGGTGTGTGTTTACACAACAAGATGATGATTGGAAAGAAAAAACCTTGAACTAATAAGCTTGTAGGGTGAAGCTGTTATCAATCCATAGGCTGACCCGCGTAGGCCTATTGTCAAGGATCTTGGCTGCCCATGCTCATGGGTGGTTCTCAACCTATGCCCCTTTCCTTGCATGGGTGAGCATTGGTGCATAAACACCTTGAGAAAGAAGGTCCTACGCCCTTGGAATGGGTGAGGGCGGAGAGAGAGAGAGAGAGAGAGAGAGAGAGAGAGAGAGAGAGAGAGAGAGAGAGAATTAATGTTTGTGGAAGACTTCAAAGGTCTCTGAGAGAAAGTACAAACACCAAAAAGTGACTTACTCTATCTTGATAACCAGAGAATTGGAGGATTGCACAAGGTCTCTTGAGTTATAGCTACATTCTAATATTATCATAAGCTAGTATCAATTTGAGACTCAGAGGGAGGGAGGGAGAGAGAGAGAGAGAGAGAGAGATTAATAAAATGTTTGAGGGGTGTAGGGGAACATATTAAGCATCCAAAAGGAGAAGACTCTCTTCAATAAAAGAATTAACCCATAATTGCTTCTACAAAACAACTTGAGCATTATGTTGTGCCTATAGAGAACCAAATAACTCATATGTAAATGATTGAACCCCCCCCCCCCCCCATATCCCCACTTCATTAATGTCTCCTCCCATCACTGCACCTCAACCTTGGGTTATTGCCCTCTCCTCCCCTCCTTTCCACTGCAAGTAATCAGTCAGAATAACCATTTCTTGTTGAGTAGGGGGACATGGCCTGTTTTGTGGATCTTTTTTATTGGACATAATAAACAATACCCTTTAAAGCATGGAACTACATGATGGGTTAATAATCTTGAGCAAATATAGAGGTGATTGTAAATGTAGTGGAAAGAATATCCACATGGTTGAGAGTGGGCGAGAGAGTCAGATAGGAGATACAAAAGTGTTACATCATTTATGGACATGTGGAGGGAGTGTGCAAGAAAGCCCATGTGGAGGGAGTGTGCAATAAAGACGATTGGATTGCCAAGAGATGTTTGTGGAGCAAGAAGTGCCAGAGAGGGCAGCGAAGGGGGGTTGGGAGGGTGAACCCTATCGCTTGGTTATATTTCTTGGCCCAACAAATTCTCTATGAAGTATGAGTCAACCTTAGGGAAATGGCCACAAGGTTGCTATGTCAGCCCTACAATGAATCATTTACCCCACCTTTTTCTTATTTCCCACAAGTTCTGTTCTTGCATCATATTATATATATATAACCTTCATAGTGGGGCCTATTGTGGATTGCCCATGTGGTTGCTAGGGGTCTATGAGAGTGTTTGTGTTCAATCAACGCTTGGTTTCCAATCTCTAAAAGTGAAGTCTATTTAAGGGTTTCGATATTAGGGTATTTTATGTCCTCTTTGAGGCCTTCATCTTACTATGTCTTCCACCTTCCACTTCCCTCCTTGTTTTCTTCCTCTATCTCCTTTGATCGAGGTTTCTTCTTACACTCATTTTATGGCTCCTGATGGAGGTATTATGTGTCCTCTTTTGTTGTCTTCATGTTACTCTCTCTTGTACCTCCAACTTCCCTCCTTGTTTTCTTCCTTTGATGGAGGTTTCTACTTACATTGATTTTACAACTCTTCATTATAGATTTTATTTTGGAGTTGTAATCATTTAGTAGGGGCTATAGGAGTTGGTTACCTCATTTGTTTTGCTGGTGCCACCCCTAAATGCTAGTGTTCGTTGTCCCTTTTGCTTAATAAGCCTATAGTCAATGTGAATGTTTAGACTACATGTGTTCGAATACCTTACATGTCCATTTTGTTGGCAAGGCCTATGGTGAGACAATGACTTGTTTTCATAGAGGAAAGAAGGGAGTGTCTGGACTGTGCATGTGGAAGTTTTTGTTTGTAGGGGTGGAGTTGTTAGAGAGAAAGGGAGCAAAGAGTGTTGTGCTTTTGAGAGAGAGAGAGAGAGAGAGATCTATTCATGTTGGTAGAAGACCACAAAGGTCTATGATAGAAAGTAGAAACTCCAAAAAATGACTTCAAAGGTCTATGACAGAAAGTAGAAACGCCAAAGGTCTCAAAGACCTCAAAGGTCTATTATGATAGAAAGTAGAAACGCCAAAAAATAACTTACTCCATCTTGATAACCCGAGAATTGGGGGAGTGCACAAGGCCGCTTGAGTTATAGCTACATTCTGATACTATCATAAGTTGGCATAGTTTAAGATTGTGTGTGTGTGTGTGTAGATCAAGGAAGTCCCTATTTTACAAAACGAACCATTGAGAGCCACAAACAAAAATGAGAGAGAGAGAGAGAGAGAGAGTTGATTAAGAAAGAACAAAAATCTGAGGTTTTCTAGGGCGTCCGGAGGAGTCGGAGCCAAGGGATGGGGGGACGTGGCGGGGCGAGGGTGGAGCACGTGTAGGAAGGAGAAATTTCGAAAAGGGGGAAAAAAATAAAATCGAAATAAAAATCTAGACGACGTCATTGCAAACTTCAAAGGCTCAAAGAAGTCCACAATTTTTCTTCTTCTTCTTCTCTGCTTCTTCTTCATCTTCATCTTCTCAGGAGCTTCGCATCGCCATAGCCACCCTCCTGTTGCTGTTGCTGTTGCCTCTGCTGCTCCGTAGCTTCCCATCTCCATCGCCACCCTCCCCCCCCCCTTCCTTCCCCATGAGTCCCCCCCTCGTCCTCTCCCAGCTCGCCTCCGCCGTCGGCTTCCTCGCCGGTGCCCTCGCCTTCAAATCCCTCCTTGACTCCCAGCATAACTCCATCTCCTCCGCCTTCCCCCGTTGCCCCACCTGTAATGGCTCCCGTCGCGTCCCTTGCCTCTGCTCCCGCTGGTCCGACGGCGACGTCGGCTGCCGCTCCTGCGGTGGCACCGGCATGACCGTCTGCAATAGCTGCGGTGGCTCCGGCACCGGGAGACCCATCCCCGTCGCCGTGCGGCCTTCGTCTGTCCCCAGGAGTTCCGAAACGTCCGGCTCGTGAATGGATGGAGCTGGGAATTGTTTGTGGGTACTATTGTACCGTGTGGCTATCTCTCCTACCAGCTTTTCGTAAAAGTTACGGCTCGGCGGTACGCAGATGGTATTCTGTATTTTACATCTGAAAATTGTATGGGTTGTAGCAAAGATCTTTGCTTGATTTTTGACGAAGGTCATTGATCTAGAGGCCTGATATCTGGGATTCTCCGGTCCCTGTAACTAAATTACTGTATGTGACTTTCGTTATTCTGCTCTGGTGGTGATACGCAATTTCGTCAAGATCTGAGAGACAGCTCCTTGTGTGTACGCTTTTATTTCTGTTCTCCTCTCGACCCTGCCATCGATAGATACAGCAATGATGCGTCTTATGTGACGGTGGTTTTCATTGTGAATGCGATAGATCTTGTCTTCAAAGTTCTGAATGAACGAATACACCTAGAAAACTAACCCTCCACTGTAGCTAGGGCCAGGGTAAGAGTTCTATTCATTCTTGCTAGGATCTACTGTCGGCAAAGATGTTTCTTTTTTAACTCGTTCCTACCTGTAAGCGAGACGTCACACCATACGTACAGTGCGCTCCACAGCTTCAACAAGAGAGTGAAAGACCTTTGGTTTGAACTTCGTTGTGAAGGGAGCAGCGAGAAGTCTGTGAGTTTAGGAATTTCTTCTGACGTGATGCCAATTGCCCAGTGTTATCCTCATCAGAATTTTTGATAATCTAAAACATCCAATTAGCTTCCCTTACGTATTGGAGTCCAAAGCTTGTTAGGCCCACGATCCTGTTTAGCGCAATTCAACTTTCTAACAAACTGTTTGACTATTTTTCTTTATGTCAGTCTGTCCATGACGTACCTATCCGTATGATAAGGATATGTAGCTAAACTATCTCTATGGCAGTACATCATGGTTTTTCAATGTTGTTCGTAAGTCGACATTTGTGCCCTTTCATGCGTCTTCATTTGAACATTCTATATTATGTCGATTCTTCATGTGAGCAATGCATGCACCCCCAAAGTTGGTTGAGTGTGTTAAAGCCGTGCAGGCAACTAAGTAAATGGCGCAGCTCTGATTTCGTTATTGTTAACTGTGTCGGAGCTGTGCAGTAAGCAAGGTCAGCTCAGTTTAATGCAGGAGCAATTCAAGGTCTTATGATATGATTTATACAATTAGTGGATCTTTTAGAGCAATGTGGTGGAATATTCCCCAATTGTGCTCATGACAAGCTATTAAAGTATACTTATCCCCACAGTAACTGGACACGTGGAGAAGTGCCCAGCATCTCTCTGTCCTTTATTATTTAGTTAAAAGTGTTTGGATTCTTGCAAAGGCCCTCCCAATTGGTTTCAATGTCGTTGAGGCATTTATATTCAAGATGGATTTCTAGCTCTCGTGTGTGGTACTTTTGTTTTGCTAATCGCTGCAGGCATAGTTGCTAGATCAAATTTCTATCTCTGTGCCTGTGTTTCAATTACGCTTATGGGGATGTGGCCTGACGTCATTTAGTGCTTGAGAATTATGGAGTTTTGGGGTTCTGCTTTCCCTATCAGCACTGCATTTCTACTGCATGCAAAAAAGTATTTTGTACGGTAAAGAAAATGTGTGTTTGAAATATCTTCTTCATACTAAACACATTACGCGATGCTTTTGGTAACTGGTCCTCCTCTTAATCTTTGTGCTAATATCCTTGCACCTACTTTCACTTGAAAGATTCTGGATGTGCTCGTGTAACTGGGGGGTCCTCAAGCAATTTAGTTTGTTCCAGGCAAGAAGATTTAATGACTCTCACTAACCATGATCATCCTTACTACTACTGGGTGTGGAAGCGTGGATGCTACCTCTGAGAGAGAGAGAGAGAGAGAGAGAGAGAGAGAGAACAAGCTCACGTCACTGTTTTGCACTGATAGTTATGCTTACTACGATCTGTATTTATAATGGTTGGGCAGGCAATCACCACATACTATACACAGCCAGTCACGTAATTCTACTCCCATCACCTAGGGCACCTAGTCCAAGTAGGAGCAGCAGGTTTATCAGCCTCAGCGGCAGGTTCCAATTCACGGTTTCCAAACTACAGGTACCACTGTTCTCGAGGAAGGTCTGCAAGCTTGCTCTCTGTTCCAGTTTCAGAAGAACGGGATGTCATGAGCATCTCTCAGCCCAGGCTATGTGCCATCTCAGCACAGGTATCACTGTCAAATCAGCCCTACAGCTGGCAACAGCAGTCAGGATCCATACAAGAAGCTGTACAACTTAAAACAAGTAGGGGCCGTCACACTGGCAGCTGTACAGTCAGCAGGTGTAGTCTGCCACGCAATCAGGTTGGGAGGTAGTCTGCCACATCAGCAGGTCAGGTCAGAAACAACCCAGTCAGCCTGTGTACAGACCAGGTCAGGTCGGGTGAGATGTGGGTGGTTTGGGACCCCCCAAATTCATTCTACTCCACCTTGTATAGCACCAATTCAGCAGCTCATTGGCAATAGCAGCAGGATCAGTACCAGCAGCAGTTCTGGTTAAGCTGCAGCCCCTATGGTTCCCTTAGCCCCTTCTCATCCTGCCCCCTCATGGGGCAAGTTCCCTCGGACCCCCACAGGTAGTAAGCAGCCAGCATAGCCTCAGCCCACAGATCTAGCCTTACAATATAGTAATCAGCCACATTAAATGAAGACCAACAGTTGTAAAGCATTTGATCTTCGTCAGACAATGCCTTCAAAAATATACTGAAAACTGTTGTAGATGCTTGCTGAGGTGTGAACACTTTGATAGCGAAGGACACAATTGTTACCAAACATGGGAGTACCCTCTAGACAAAAGTAAGTATAGGCTTTAGATTTTATACTGTCCTTGTGTAGGCACATGTCTGAAATGTTTGTATATGCATGTATTTATGACTTCGCTCTTTCAAATGTATTAAGTATGACTTCGCTGTTTCAAACTTATAAGTCATCATGCGCGTTGCAACGTAGCTCATTGGTTCACTAATCTAACTTTCGAGATGAGTGTGTGTAGAGGTGTTTAGGTTTTTGTATGCTGACCTTAAATAGCTGCAGGCATCATACACGCAGTGTCTATGCCTTTTCTCATTCAAAAGCAATATGCCCTGGACATGAGTTTTAAGTGAACCAAGATACTAGGAGATGATTCTAGGAGGATCTACAATTTCAAAATGTAAGATGTGAAACTCTGTTACTGTTACACAATTTGCAAAGAACCTTGACCTGTCGTACATGCACCTACATGCTACACTTGTGTATGATCCTTGCAATTTATAATCCCAATTTGTATAAGGAGTCAATTGATTGACAAAGAAATATACTCCGCATTCATAAAAATGTATCTATTAGCCTAACAGTACTTGAACTCCTAGTTGGAAGCAGGTTATGCAGCAGCACAAATGTGATAAATAATGAAGATCTACAAATGGGCAAATCTCCAGCCTGAATGCATTCTTAGTATGTAGAGGAGTGAGTCCCCCCATATATTGAAAAATGGGAAAATTCCCCATTAATTGGTTTCCTGCCGTGCTCTTAAGAATTCAACTAACAGATGTGCATAGGGTTTAGCGTGAAATAATGTGTGGTCCATGGACCTTGGATCCAACGGCTTTATCCGAGCAGACTTTAAATGGAGTTAGTGGTCGTGTTGTCTCGAGATATTTCCAGAGGAAGCTATAGCACCGAGAGCCGCAATTTGCGGAGTATTTTCAAACAGGTGTGGAGCAGTAGAGGAGGAGCAGTAGAGGAGGTTTACAATGAGAACCAAAGAGCTAGTCAAGAGGTGTGATCGAAATGGGTCTGAGGCAGCAAGAGCGTGCACGTTGAAAGCTTGCCTTCACTGAAACGTAGGAGGAAGAGTAGTCCATACATGTTGCAAGGGCTAGAGAACAATGTAAGCCCTTCCATCATACTCCAAATCCTTGAGCATTACTTTATTACATCTAAAAGAGTTTGGATGAGTTCCTAGAATGAATTAGAATCTCAAAAATTTTCATGTAATAGCAATTGGGTGTCAGTTAGGGCTTGTTCCATAGTCTTTACCTTCCTCCATAGTCTTTACCTTCCATAGGCCTACAATGACCTTAGTCTACATCTTGTTAGGGGCGGTTGCCTTCTTCATTATTTCATGCACAAGAATTAAGGCTTCTATGCTCAAACATTTGTGCAAGGTGTCCAATTATTAGAGGGGATGCACAAAAGTGCCACTTCATAGCAAACTTTAAGAGTCTAGTACATGTAAGAAGGACAATATAAAACAAACTTTATAGCAAAAGTGTCACTTCATAGCAAACTTTAAGAGTCTAGGACATGTAAGAAGGACACTATCATGCAGTCCCAATCGAACTTTAGATTCCTAGATCTGGTTGGATTCCAAATTGTCTAGTTAGATTGTACAGTAATAGTTCTACTTGTCGCTATCATTTTCCACCTCCATCTCCTCTCCCAAATCATAGGTTACCATGCACTTTTCTCCCGCCTATTTGTTGTGGAGTTTTTGTAATCTTGCATTATACATTGTGGTTTATATCGAACTCCTTACTACTCAACTCTAACATCCTTCCCATTCAATCCCTCTAACACACCCTAAATACTTAAGCAATAACTCATTGAATTTGAAGCTAGTATGAAGTGAAACATCAAACTTACATGCAATTGGAATTCAGTTTTAAATAGCAGGCATAGGGCCCATAATCTTACCTTCCCTAGGCCTTGTGACTGTCCCCCATACGAATAGCAAAATAAAGGTATCTAACACATGTCAATAACTTAGGTGAATTGAGTTAGCCCACAATTTGCATTAATCTTGCATTTAGAATAAATTTCAGCCCTATTATACAATTTTCTCCAAGACTTTGCCTCTTCCAAACATTCAAAAATATAACCATGAGCAAAGAGATTCCAACATCTTATCCATTCATATGCTTGATTTGTCTTTTTACACAGCCACAAGAAAGAAAGAAAACCCACCATTCTTAAAATCCACAGCTAAAAAATAGCCAAGGTTCACTCACTTCCCATCTTTGTCTAAGCAACGATAATACTTCCCATGACCCATGAGCAAGAAAATTTCTCACATCTCTATCCTTTCAAATGTATATTTCTTTTACATAGCCACCACAAGGAAAGAAAACCCACCATTCTTTAAAAATCCACAACAAAAAGTAGCCATTCTCTTCTCTCACGTCCCATCCTCGTCTAAGCAACAATACTACTCCTTGATGACCTTGCCTCAAATTGTGTGAAATTCTAATAAGTCTCATATACAAATTAAAGGCAATCTTCAACCAAAACAAATCTTTTCTTGCAATTAGGAAAAATGCCTCAAATTCTAAGAACACTTTGTAGAAAGATGCATAACTCTCCCTCACAATACTTTGACCAACATCACTCTCTTACTATTCTATGACACAAGCTCATCAACCATTCCTCTTGGCATTCTAGTTTGAGGACCACTCTAGGAAGTTTAATTTCTTTGGAGCAAAAAGGGATCCTCATCTCCAATTTAAGGTTATTCTCAATTTGCATCACTTGGGAAATCGCAAGACATTTATCCTCGTTCGTATTGCTCTTTATGAGGTGAGGAACATCTCTTCGATTGGATGCAAAGATGGAGCAATACTATCAAAATGCACCTTTAACAAGCACTAATAACAAGTGTGAACAAGTGCATGTGGGCACTCTCTCCTAATATAATGGCAAGCGTGCTCTTTTTGGACGCAAAGAGGAAGCAAACAATTTCTTTAGTGAGTTGAGCTATTAAAAGTCAATTTTGAAAAAGCTTTGAAGAATGAAAAGCAGCCAACTCAATTATCTTTCTTTAAGTAGAAATGCACAAAGGATAATCCAATCCCTAGCTAAGGCACTACCTCTAAAAATGCTAACAAGCCTCTAACCATCTAAGTAGTTTAGCATCTAACTTAGGGATCTTCTCAATGAGGCAATTTTTGAGAAGGCAACATTGCCAAGGGTATGGCTAACGACATGATAGTGCAATGGAAATTTAAGTATGCCACAATATATATTGGTAAGTTTTGAATGGTTTTCCGTCGCATATGGTCTTACACGACCCTGTAATGTATGTTTAGAATCACAACAGCTTTGTTAGATAAGGATGAAATCAGACATCGCACTTGGATACAAGGTGATTTTGAGATATTTTCTTTGTGGCAAAAATCTACTGAATGCCCCTTCATTTGTGAAAACGGCAACAGCGTGTGGAAGATGCATGAGTGTTTCTTGGAAAGATTGTAACACCTTTTAAGAATAAGAGCCTAAGGTCTATCGTTGGACGTTGATTTGCCTTCTGCATTAAGATTTCTTGGCAGAGACAAAAACAGTGTTCTTTGGACCTACAAGAGGTGCTGGGTTAATTTGCACTCTTACTCCTAGCAAATCTCCCGTAATCGGTTGGAAGAGGACTTGGAAACCATTCATTAAATCCTTTAAATATTGTGAACTTTGAAATCGCGAAGTAATTGATCAAGAACATAGTATAACTTCAGTATGCTAAGGAATTCTTTTGTATTGCAAATTTCAAGACAAGAATCAACGAGCTTTATCCCCCTGGTTCCCACTCTCTCTACGTGAAACAAGCTTAAATGAAAAGAATATCTCTGTCTCTATCTCTATCTCTATATTTACGGTAGGCAGCCTAGAAGGAAGTTTTCCTTTTCTAAGCCCTTGTTAAGCCATGTGTCGTGATTATAGGCATTGATCTTTATGAAGATCCAAGGGTTTGAAATATGCTTTTTGGAAAAGCAAAACTTTTGTGAGCTCTTCTTAAGCCACGTGTACAATTTTAGGCCCTTGATTTTAGATTGATCTAAAGGACTAAAACACTCCTACCAAATTTGACCCAAAAGCATACTTTTTTATTCATTCTTCCCACAAATCAATTATATAAGGAGGGTGATAATTGCATATTTTCTTTCTTGCCATCACTTGATCGCGTAATTGTTGGACAAAGCTCACGACCTTGCTATTGAAACACCAATTGGATAATAGTGAGGATTCAGGTCCAATTTAGAGTTAGAGTCATGACGGAAAGGCTGCCTAGCGCAACCTAGTTTCTCTATCTCTTCTCTATCTCTATATCTCTAATAGAGAAGGGTACCATGTGGCAAGCAATGCCACCACTCTCCTTACAAGCTAAGGCCCTCCACGTGGCATGCCCCCTCTAATTGCAAAATTACCAACCTAAATTCCCTCACGCATTTAATGCCCCTGCAAAGCACTAATAACAAGTGAATATTATTCATATTGCCTGCCCAAAGGAAATAGTTCGATCACGCCGAGGGGAACATAAGGGTCCTTTGCAAAGCTAATTGCAAAAGGGAGCTCGGCGCTGAGAGCATTCAAATCTTTTATGTCTTTGCAATGAACTTAAGCAATCCGTCCGAGCCCATGTTATCACACTTCATATGGTTTTAGGCATTGCAACCTTATCTTTCACACCAATTCCCTTATCAAGAAACCCGCTGAGTGCAAAATCGAGAGCAAAATTGCCGCTGTCCCCTGCAGTGGCGTTGACATCTACCTCCACAAGGTGCGACACGGAGCCATTTGTTGCCTTGGTAGTCCGTTCTTTCTTAGTTTCAGCATGCACATGTTGTCTCTCTTCCGACCACTTCCACTTCTGCGAAAGAATTTGAGCTATGGCAGCATTTGTTCTGCTCATGCGCAAAGCTAGCTCCCTGGCAGGTCTCATCAATCTTGGCCTTAGACTTGTAGTCTTACGATCTCCTTGAGATTTATTCATCAACATCTTTCCAAGTACCCGTGATCATGTTGAGAGAATTCTTCTTGCCTGCAAAAGGTACCGAACGATAAGAAGATGGAAGTGACGTAAGATGGGCACGCAATTGCAAAGTGATTTCATTGCAGGTAACACCACCACCTCAATCTGTAATTGATCAAGATAAGGTGTTGGAGGGATTGCGGGCACATTTTTCTTTTTTGTCTGGTGAACAAGAATGGAAGAAAGTTTCCTTGAAGGTGTTCGTGAGGTGTTGGAGGGATTGCGGGTTCACTTTTCTTTTTCATTTGGTGAACAAGAATGGAATAAAAGTTTCCTCGAAGGCGAGGAACAAAAAGCAAGGAGTTGAATGAGATCAAGAGGTAGGGAAAAGACTCCATGCAATACAAACTAGGAGACCCACTGAGGGCCAGTACACCATGCATGCAAGAGAAGACGTCACGCCAGTGCCAACCCCAACCAATCACAAAGCATTGCAGATCCCTTGAATATTTTCAGCCAAACTCATCCGAAAACGTGTAAGCAAAGGCCATCAAGTCGATTTGCGCTACTTCACAATTCAAACAAGTGTACCAAGATTCTCGCTCCCTCCATAAACATGTGGGCCACCACTTGGAATAGTGTTTATATCCACGTGGGCATGACACATGGACCAACGAACGTGCTATAGAATATGCCCACAAAAAAGTTTTCAATAATTCCTAGGGCCTTCCCCATTGGGGACAGGCCAAAAATCCCATTATGGTTCATCTTCTTGGAATGTTTCAAGAGAAAGGACAAATCAGCTTCCAAAAGGAGCTAAGGATGGCAGATGACAATTTTCTATAAGACAATCACATCTACAAGGCAGTATGAATTGTGTAGACAAGAACTCAGTGAGTAATAGAGAAAGTGTTCATCAAGCACTCAAGTTATGCCCTAAGGATCACATCCGAGCTATAGTGGCAAATAACCTAGACGAGGCTTTACCATTTATGATGATCAAGTGATTAATATATATATCATCAAAGTAGAGGACAATTGTAACACTATCTTGTTTTAGTCTTTTGAGTTAGAAGGATTCTATGGTTGAAAACTGATTATGAGAAAATGATTATGATCCCACCCATTGGTTTTAAACTTCATAAATATGCTTGAAGGGTAGGGATAGTGAGTGGTCCGTAGTATCTTTTCAATTTGCTCCCGTTTAGGTAGCCATCCAATTCCATCCCATCAACAGTGGCTATTCGACATGCCTCGTGGGGGATGATCTCAACTACGTGGTAAGGACCCATACCTTGATACTTAAGCTTATGTTTGGTGTTGCGGACACTATACAAGAGTGCTAAGTCTCCTACTACCAGGTCCTTGTTCTTGAGGTTACGGTCGAACCATTTTTTACGTTGGGCCTTTTCTACTCGAAGAGCGTGGGCTGCTCACAACTTTGTCTCATCTAGCTTTTCGAGGTCACCTAGCCTTTCAGCTAACACATTTTTTGTGAGTCTTTCCTTCACAAATGGCAAGACGGAGGCTAAGCACTATATACTCCATTGGCATTCAAAGGCTAACTTGAAGGGGGTACAATGTGTGGCTACCAATTAGAAGGTCCTGTAGGCCCATAACGCTGCTATGAGCTTATGTGCCCAGTTAGTATGACTAGCTTCTACCGTACATGTGATAATCTTACAGCAAGCTTTGTCGGAGCTTTCGGCCAAGCCATTTGCTCTGGTGTAGTATGGTGTTGACTTCCTATGAATGATCGTAAACTCTCTTGTCAAGATTGCTATGGTTTCATTGAGGAAGTGGGTTCCTCGATCACTGACTAACTCCAATGGGCATCCAAACCATGTGATGACTTGTTCATGTAAGAACTTGGCGGTGGATCTTGCATCAGCCTTTACCATGGCCCTTCCTTCTACCCACTTGGTGAAGTAGTCAGTGACCAGGATGATGTAGTGAGTACCGGTCCCCTTAGCAGTTGGGCTTATAGGACCAATGAAATTGATGCCCCACTTCTTGAAGGGTTGGTCGGCCAAGATTCCAGTCAGGGGCATCATGTCTGCCCTATGTGGTATTTGGATGCGTTGGTAGGGGTCACATCGTTCGATGAATTTGGTTGGCCACCAGAGACCAGCTTGCAACACTTTATGTGATGTAGCTGTAACTTTACCGGCAAAATGGCCTCCTACGATTCTTGAGTGGGCTTCTTCAAGCACCTCGATGTATTCGTGTTCACATACGCACCTTCGCAGTATTCCATCCTTACCCATGTGGTAGAGTTGGCCTACTATTAGCAGCTGATATGGCACTGCGTCCTTAATGAGTTTACGGGCTCTATCCTTCTTAAGGTATTGGCCTAGGGGTAGTCTGTTGGGCCAAATAGAAGCTGATTTCGGCATCCCATTCTAAAATGACGTCGAGGAAGAAGAGGGAAGCGTCGGGGAGATAATTTTCTACTCCTATTGGCGCTTTGCCCATTAGGGATCCTCGATAGGTGGTTGGCTAGAACGTGGGTTTTTCCCTTGCGCACCTGCAACTGCAAAGTCAAATTCTAGCAGGATCAACATCCACCTAGTGATGTGTCCCGTCATGCAGGGTTTGTTGACCAAGTACAGCAGAGCTTGAGGGTCCACAAAGAAGATAGGCTTGTTAGCTAACAAGCAGTGCCTGAATTTATTGATTGCATAGACCATGGCGAGACCCTCTCTCTTAGTGGTGGTATAGTTAACTTCGGCCTCATTTAGTTGACGGCTTGCGAAGTATACCGGTTAATCCAAATTATGCTCCTCGACGAGCAAAGCTAACACACACCCAATGGCAAAGTTAGAGGCATCAATGTGGACATGGAATATTAAATTCCAGTCGGGACACCTCAGTACTGGGGCGGTGACTAGAGCTAGCTTGAGGGTTTCAAAGGATGTTTGGCATTCTTCTGTCCACTCAAAGAATACTAGCAGTTTGTATAACGGGCGAGCTATGTTGGCATAGAACAAAATAAATCTTCGGTAATAGCCCGTATGGCTAGTAAATCGTTGGACTCCCTTAGCATTGGTGGGGGGCAGTAACTCCAAGATAAGTTCGATTTTATTGTGGTCCCATTCTGGGATGCTATGTGGCCTAGGATGACCCGTGTTTGACCCAAAACTGGCACTTAAGGGGGTTGAGCGATATGCGGTATAAGTGGCACTTCTTGAGGACGAGCCTGAGATACTTCAAGTGGTCATCCCATTTTGAGTTCACGCAGATATCGTCCAAGAAGACTTACACGAATTCCCTCAGGTATTCTTTGAATATTGTAATCATAATAAGTTGGAAAGTCTGGGGCATTGGTTAAACCAAATATCATAACCCTAGTTGCATAGACTCCCCATTCAGTTGTGAAGGTGGTCTTATGTTGATCTTGGGGGGCGATTGAGACTTGGTTGTAACCCAAAATCCATCTAGGAAGCTATACGCTTCCTTTCCGACGACCCTTTCTAGAACATGTTTTATGAATGGCAAGGGGTAGTGGTCACGTCTCGTGGCCACGTTGACCTTCTTCAAATCCATGCATACTCTGATTTTTCCATTCTTCTTCAGGACTATCACAATGGGTGATACCTAGTCTGTATGCTCGATCTCGTAGATGAATCCTGCATCTATGAGTTTCTAGATTTCTTCCTTCACTATGAGTGCGTATTTAGGATTCATTTGATAGGGGCGTTGTCATACTGGCCTGGCATCATCCATCATGGGGATTGTATGCTACACTACTATGGCCAGTACTCCTTTCATGTCCATGTACTTCCAGGCCATGCAATCCTTAAATTCCCATAGGAGAGCTATTAAGGCATTCTTCTCATTAGGAGTGAGGTCATTGGCAACAAATACAGGTTGTGGATCCTGGCCTTCTGGGGCTAAGTTTCCTTCCTTGACTGGGGCTAGTCCATCATAGCCTTGAGAACAACCATCCTCTTGGGTTCTTTTGGCCTGATGGTATAAGTGTTGAGATATCGAGCTCCACTCGTGATATGCCAGGGTGACCGTTGAGCATTTATGTCACCGACTTGTTAGCTGCAGATGCGGTTGGTACACCGCCCATGAATAATAGCTTGATGACAGCTATGTTTATGTACTCTAGTTAGTGGCTCAGTTAGTATGCCACCTAGGTTAGCTGAGTTTGGTTTGAGACCCACATATAGGGTTCACCTATTCCTTTTGTACTAAGAGAGAGTTCTTTTGGCTTTCACAACTAAGAAGAGGAAAATTGTTTTCAGCCTCCACCTTTGTGTGTATTCCCCCATTGTGTATGTGAGAAAGCTGCAAGTGAGACTCCTTACTTCTCTTCGACTCTCTTTACATGGTATCAGAGCTTGGTTCGTGGTAAGGAGCTCAAAAAAGCAAGCCAAGTTTGCGGTGTCTTGGTAAGAGGATCAGTGTTGCTTTCCTTTTTCGAGTTTGGCAGCAAATCTCTGCAGGTAGCACAACTGGAAAATGCAAGAGTGCACTGTCTCAGATTGAAATGTTCTTAGCAGTGACATTATTTTTTTGATGTGAGGCCATTTGGCCCATTTTAGTGGCGGAAGTTTTTCGCAGGCACTCACAAAAGGCCCTATTTTTGTTGTGCGACTACTATTCAGTAGGTTGATGAAAAATTGCCGAAAAAATTGCATCGTATGCCTGTGCACAGAGATATTAGGAGTGACAAAATCATTCTTATTTCTTGTTGATGCAAAATCGTCATGAGGAAGTGACTGTGTGGTCAAATACCACTTTCATCAGTTTTGCAGATTTGCCCTTGTGAGGCAGAAGTTGTGTTTTTTATAGTGACAGAATATTTTTGTAGTGTTCTGTAATAACGTCTGATACTCTTCACAGATAGTCACTGAAAAACTTGACAAGAACAACTTCCAAGCATGGAAGTTTAGAATGACGAATTTCCTTAAGGGAAAAGGCTATTGGGAGTTCATTACTGGAGCTGAACAAGAACTAGTTATTCCTAATCTTCCCAATTTATAGGAGTTGTAGGCATTTAAAGGCTAGCATGAGAGAGCTAGAAAAGTTATGTACTGGTTGTCTATCAGTATTTCAGATTCTATGATTGTGCATATTCAGGATGCAAGCACACTGAAGGAGGTGTGGATACTTTGACAAAAATGTATAGCACAAATATGCAAGCTAGGAAAATGCAGCTCAAGCAGGAGTTGCATAATGTGCAGAGAGAAAATATGAGCATCAATGACCACCACATGAAGGTGAAGAAGATTGCAGATGCACTTGCTTCCATTGGGTCGGCAGTGGAAGATGATGATTTAGCTTCTGTGACCTTGAATGGTCTAGGAAAGGATTATGCACAATTCCAGACATCCATTGTTGTCCTTGAAAAATTTCCTAATTTTGAGGAGTTGATTGCTCTTCTAATTTCTGAAGAGCAGAAAAATGGTGGTGCATCTTCTCCAGGAGGAACTTCAAAAGAAATTGTCTACTCAAATGGTGGAAGAGGTAGAGGCAGAGGTAGAGCAGGCCGATTTGGTGGCCGTGGCAAAAATCAAAATATGCAGCAAATTCAAGAAAACTAGTCCTATGGAGGAGGCCGTGGTAACCTTAGACGCAGGGGGAGACAAAGAGGTCATGGTGGATTGCAGAGAGGCCAAAATGCAAACAACAATGTTGAATGCTGCTGCTGTGGTAAAATGGGTCATATGGTTAAAGATTGCTATAAAAGCCAGAATGACATCATGACTAGAAAATTGCGGCAAGGCAATTATGCATCCTCTAGTAGACAGGGTGATGACAGAAATGAGCATTTGTTTATGGTGCAGCACATGACCAATTCTATGACAAGTGCAGAAGAAAGCAATGATGTGTGGTATGTTGACTCAGGTGCGTCAAACCACATGACAGGTCATGTAGAATGGATGCAGGATGCAAGGAAAATGGAAAGACTAGGAATCGTGGGGACTGGTGATGATACTGCACATCCTATTGTGAGATTGGTCAAATTCCTTTGTCTATACAGGATGGGAAAAAGAAATACCTGTCTGATGTATTTCATGTCTTGAATATCACCAAGAAGCTCGTTTCTGTTGGTCAAATGGTTGAGCAGGGCTTGCAGGTTAGATTTAATCCTCATGGATGCTTTGTTGAGGATATGAAAAATAAAGGTCGCTTGATAGCAAAAGGGAAGAAGAAGGGCAAGATGTTTACGTTGGATGCGGACATGCCTGAATTGAGTGCAGCAATGTTTGCACATGGGACCGGTGTGGTTGCAGATATTGATATCTGGCATAAACGCATTGGTCATGTTAATGTATAGCGACTTAAATTAATGCAGGTCCAAAATATTGTTGCAGGATTACCTAAGTTCAAGGTTCAGAAATGCATAAGGTATGTGAAGCCTGTCAATTTGGAAAACAGGCAAGGAAACCATTTCCTAGACATGTTCAAAGAGTAAGAGGCCATTGGAATTAATCCACTCTGATGTGTGGACTACTAAAGCTGCATCTGTTGGAGGTTGTCATTATTTTGTCACTTTTATTGATGACTACCGTAGAAAAGTTTGGGTGTACCATAGCAAAATGGACTTGCAGAAAGATGCTCAACAAAAAAGATCTGCCATATTATTATTGGGCTAAAGCAGTTGCTACAGCAGTCTACATAATGAACAGGACTCCCACTGTAGCAATACATGGCATGATGCTAGAGGAGAGGTATACTGGTAGGAAACTAGATATTTCTCATTTGAAAGTTTTTGGTTGCATTGCCTATGTTCATGTGCTAGATGAGTTGAGATCCAAGTTGGATCCAAAAGCTGAGAAGTGCATCTTTATTGGTTATTCTCTACAACAGAAAGGGTATAGGTGCTATAACCCTTCTACTTGTAAGTTTACAGTGAGTAGAGATGTTGTTTTTGATGAGATGAGCAGCTGGTATAAACTAGTAAATGTGATTGATGATGTAGATGCACAAAATGGTAATGCTGCACAGAATTCACAGCAGCAATCATAAAATATTAGTGGACCTGTATTGTCCTCTAGCAGTGGTTCTCATACTTCACCATGGACACGCAAATTGAGATCAGGAGGATCTCCTCAAAGCAATGCAGATAGTGGTATGCAAGTATCACGAAAAGAAAAAGAGGAAGTAGATCAGCCCATGGTTGATGTGAATGCACGCCACTCTTATGTGGATGGTGAATGTAGTGGCTCAGAACAGAGCCTTGATGATGAGTTGGGTATTCCTTCTATTGTTACACCTGGAGTAAGGAAGACAAGGGATGTTTTGAGAGCACCTGGTAGTGAGCCTATTTTGTGCAAGTCTATCAGAGTTAAGTATCCTGTGGATAGGCTGAAATATGATGGATTTACACTCACTATGCCTATATGGTTAAAGTGATACATGAACCAAAACCCACTTCTTTTGAGCAAGCCATGGGAAAAGAAAAATGGGAGAAAGCCATGGATAAAGAAATGGATGCCTTGGAAGCAAATGCTACATGGGAATTGGTGCCTTTGCCTAAAGACAAGAATGCAATTGGTTGCAAGTGGGTTTATAAGGTGAAGCACAATGTAGATGGTTCAGTGAATAGATACAAGGCAAGATTAGTTGTCAAGTGGTATGCACAGACATATGGCATTGATTATGAAGAAACATTCAGTCCGGTTGCAAGGATGGCAACTGTAAGAGTAGTCATTGCTATGGCTGTAGCAAAGGGATGTCTTTACATCAGATGGATGTAAAGAATGCCTTCTTGCATGATCATTTGCAAGAAGAAGTCTATATGGAGCAGCCACCAAGTTATGTTCATGCTGTTCATCCTAAGTTTGTTTGCAGGTTGAAGAAAGCCTTGTATGGCTTGAAGCAAGTACCCAGAGCATGGTCTGACAAGATAGGACAGTATCTTGTCACTATTGGCTTTCAGATTTCCAAGCCGATTTCTCACTTTATGTGAGAAAAATAGAGAAAGGCATTATACTGTTTGTCATTTATGTTGATGATTTGATCATCATAGGTGATAGTGATGAAGATATGCTTCATGTGAAAATGCTATTGAAGCAAAAGTTTGAGATGAAGGATTTGGGAGAGCTGCGTTACTTCTTGGGCATTGAGGTGATTAGATCCACAAGTGGGATATGGCTCTTGCAGAGGCAGTATGGATTGGACATGCTATCCAAATATGGGATGATAGGATGTAAGCCTATTTTAGTTCCTTTGGAGCAGAATGTGAAGTTGAGCGCAGATGCAGGTGAGCTTTTGGAAGACCCTACTATGTACAGACGCCTAGTAGGAAGTTTGATTTATATGACTATTACCAAGACAGATTTGAGCTATGCTATTGGGTTGGTAAGTTAGTTTATCCATGCTCCAAGGAAACTGTGTTTGGATGCAGCTAGATGCATACTGAGGTATGTGAAGTCCACATTGCAGTATGGACTATTTTATGAGACTGGGGTTTAGATACAGTTGCATGGATACACTAATGCTGATTGGGCTGGTAGTATTTCTAATAGATGATCTACCAGTGGATATGTGTTCTCTTTTGGGAGTATTGTAGTCACTTGGAGCAGCAAGAAACAGCCTAGAGTTGTCTTGTCGAGCATAGAGGCTGAGTATTGGGGTGCAGCAATGGCTGCATGTGAGGTAGCTTGGTTGCGTAAGCTACTTTATGATATGCATCAGTTTACATATGGGCCAGTTGTCATTTATTGTGACAACATGAGCAGTATACACTTGGCAAATAACCGTATATCATGCTAGACCAAAGCACATTGAGGTGCATTATCACTATGTGCGGGAGAGGGTTCTAGTAGGTTTTATTGATCTAGTTTATGTCAACACAGAGGATCAGGTAGCTGACATATTCATGAAGGCATTGGGTGCAGAGAAGCTATGCAAGTTCAGAGACTTGCTTGGTGTGCAGGAATTGGGATTGAGCTCGAGGGGGAGTGTTGAGATATCGAGCCCCACTCGTGATATGCCAGGGTGACCGTTGTGCATTTATGTCACCAACTTGTTAGTTGCAAATGTGGTTGGTACACCGCCCATGAATAATAGCTAGATGAGAGCTATCTTTATGTACTCTAGTTAGTGGCTCAGTTAGTATGCCATCTAGGTTGGCTGAGTTTGGTTTGAGACCCACATATAGGATTCACCTATTTCTTTTGTAGTAAGAGCGTTCTTTTGGCTTTTACAACTAAGAAGAGAAAAACTGTTTTCAGCCTCCACCTTTGTGTGTATTCCCCCATTGTGTATGTGAGAAAGCTGCAAGTGAGACTCCTTACTTCTCTCCCAATCTCTTTACAATAAGATCTTGCAATCCTGAATAGTATAGGCCTTGTAGTGGGCTGGCACATACTGTAGGTCTTCTTTATCCTCAATCTCCTTCTCATTATCTACCGGGGCAGTGGAATTTTTGACCTTTGCCTTGCCTTCGGATACAGGGGATTTGGGACCTGAAGGGGGCTCTTCCCTTGTGCTTATAGAGCTAACGGGGGTGGTTACCTTACTCACCTTGTTTCTACAATTAGAGGAGAACTCGTGGTGGGTGGTCATGGCACCTACTTAGGTCAGCTAGTGAAGATATGATCTTACCCATATTGTTCCCTTGCTTACCTCTCGTGGTTTAAGCATATTGAACATCCTTAGGGGAACTACTAAGGTCAGACCCTCGAGCTCTAGGGTGGTGATCTGAAACCCTACTCTTTCTAGAACATCTACGTTGGCTAAGATGTGCATCTAGTTTTGCGAGAATTCTAGCTCGAGGAGGGGTGCATACTAGAAGTCGTCAGATTCCTTCTCATCCTCTTCCTTGTCACAGGGTTGGAATAGATTCACAGAGGTGGTTTGGGTGGTGGTGTCAGACTCCATAGCAAAGAGGTGTCTTGACAATGGGTGGGCCTTATAGGAATGCAGGTCCACTCTCATGGTCTGCTCCTTATGCTGTAAGTAGATATTATCATTATGCAGTCATGCACGGGTCCGGACATTCGTAAGAATGATCTACCTAGGATAGCTTCATATCCGGGCTATCTTCTTGCGAAGTCCATGACCACAAACCTGATAGGGTACTTGAATCCAAACACCTTAATGTTGATGCCAGTCAGTACTCCTAGAGGTTCAACGGTTCCTCCATCGACTAGCTTTACTACGAGATGGGTCTGCTCACTTTCCCCACTTTTGCCAGCATTCCTTGGTGCAAACACTCACTCCTGCTCCCCCATCCAGGATGGCTTCTACCTTTTGGTTCTGGTAGACTATGGGGATTGAGGCATTTGTGTCATCACCCTCAAAATACTGGCCTAGCTTGTTGATGGGAATCTTGGGTAGGTTCGGCCCCTTATCTAGCTGGGGAAGGGGCTAGAGGTAGGAACAGCCGCCTCATCCAATTGGACAGATCATGCCATAGGATGGGATTTGCTCTTAGTAGAGATGCGATCGGCATTTTCACTTCTGTAGATAGGAAGGCAGCCAAACCTAGCACTATTGCAGGGTCCCAGTGAAGCTTCTTCCTCCATGGACAACATTTCATCAAAGCCATACAAGTCTCCTTCATCTTAAAGGTTCTGCAGCACTGGGTCCTCTTGGAACATCTTCTGCATCAGATCCGGAGCTTTCGACTGCTCCAAGCTGAGGTGTTCTTCTTCTTCCATTCTTTCTGGGACCTTGAGAGATTTCGCTCCTCAATACCCCATAAGATGGGCTGGATGGATAGTATCTGATCCCCTGCTGGCCTTTAGTCGATGCTCGAACTTATCCTAGTGGATAGCCAATGGTGAGGCAATGTTTCTCCAATTCATTGATTCCCCTGACCCTACAGTGTACTTCTCTCTGTAGATGAGCTACATGCCAGACTTCTTGTTGCATGGCCGCCTTTGCTGTTCTAGACTAATGCACAATGTGAGGTTCTCTAACAATGGTTGTTGGCCTCCATATTGCTCTCCAACGTAGCTTGTTGTGAGGCATAGTGGATGAATAACAATGCCTAGCGTTTGGGCACTAGCTATAGGACAGGAGGACAGGAGGACCCCAGACATTGTCAACCTATAGACTGGCCCGACCAGCCTGCCTAGCTATTCCCGCCCTAGATGACCCACCTGACTGCAGTCACATATTTGTCCATCATTTTTTAGCAATGCCTTGATCATCAAGACTGGTCCTGCATAGGCATCTGTTGTCTTCTGATCTACTCTTGGTGCTATCAGGCCTCCATATAGCCTTTGTAGAGCCCTTTTGCACTTTGTAGGACCTACACCTGCTGTCTTACTTTGATAGTTTACTGTGTAGCATCTAGACAACGTCCAATAGTTGCTTTTTCTTGCTGCACATGTTGCCCACCTAGTAGCTTGCATGTTGCCCATGTGGCAACCCTACAATCTTGTCAAATCTACCCTTGTTGTGGCAAGTTCTATCTCTACCCACATGGCATTTACATGCCATAATCCCTGGGACTTATGCCTCAACATGTCTCCATTGCATCATGCTTAAAGATAGGGTCTGGCTTCAAACTAGTAGGACTGATAAGTAGTTGTGCTCTTCGAGCTGTACAAAATAATCCCCCATTACATGGCTCTCTAACTTGACCTCCTTGGTTCTAGCCAACTTCAACCTGAATTTCAGAAGAACTATCATAACATTCCAAAATCTTTTTGGTGGCTTATTACCGCACATGGTTGCTTTTCTATGGCTATTCAACTTCCAAGTCAATTGGCATGCCCAAACTGCTTCTCTTACCAATGGTGGTTAAACTGTGGTAGTCCTGCTATGCGGACCAAGCCCCCCCTCTTTGACCTCGACCTTGCCAATTCACAACAATGAAGCAACACAACAAAGACAACTGGATGGCCCAGCTTCCACTAGCACACCGCCCTAGGGCCCAGCTCAAAAGGAGAACAAAGCTTGCCACAGTGGTAAACCAATGCCATTGCATGCTCAACCCACACCACCATCCATCGCTTAAGAAATTTGGGAGCTCCAAGTACAAGATGCTATCCTCACTGCCCAACATCACTTTGATCACAATTGATGCTCGGAGAATGGTAACACAGTAGCAGCAGCAGCTCTAGCCACCTCAAGATTACTTCCCGCATGTGAAGGCACTACCCGGAGGAAGCCACGTCTAATGCTCATGCCTCATCCATTGCCACACATCACCAATAGCTCGGGAGGCCAAGGCAACAAGGTCGCCTAGATCCATAATAAGGCATTGCAAATCTCAAAAGCGATGAAGGCAACACCACAAGAACCTATGTCCTCATAGGATACAGTACCACAAGAAGTACCACAAGAACCTGCCAACAATTCGGACATAACAGGCCAGCCTCAAGGTACTGAATATGCAATGGTGCCACAGGTGGTCCGGCTCAACACCAGCATCGCCACCACTAGTCGAGAGATCCCATGGGAGCTAAATTCCACCCCACAAGGAGCTACATAAGAACCTTACCTTGGGGCCGGACACTTGACGTCAGAGCCTGCTATAGCAACAAATTCTGACACAAAGATGCCTCTGGCCTCCAAGGTAAAGAACAAGCTAGACATGTACTCTACATGGCTCGTTACTCGCTATGTTGCAGTACGAGGTCCACCTCCACCACATTCATCATAAGCATCACATCTAGGTCTAGGTGAGTCAATACGGCAGGCATCTCACCTGATGCACCAGTAGCACACTGGTCTCTGTTGAACACACTGCATGCACACACATGGTCAGCACTAGGTCTGCTCTTGCATTTTTTATAAGTGCTCATGTTCTCGCACATTGACCTCTCTCATGTTGCACAAGTGCCATCCGCTCCGCCCACATTTCCCCTACCCCACTCCCTCTTCTCTTTTTTCCTATTTTTTACATAGTCACTACCCCACCAACTGTCACTGAAGCATACCCCACCGATCGCACCTGAAGCATTCCCCATTGACCATCATTGAAGCATTCCCCACCGACCATCGCTGAAGAGTTCACCGCCAACTATCACCGAATCATTCGCCGTCGACCGTCACGATCACGATCCCCATCGGGTCATCACCATCCAACAGGCCATTGCCATTTGAAAACCGTGCCGGCCATAGCCTAACATACTTCACACCGATTGTTTGCCATCAAATTCAGCACTGATCGTCTCTACCAGTATTTCGCCGATCGGGGGGATCGAAATCTATAAAAGTAGACCTACCCAGTTGGGTCGTTGCCATAACTGTTGCAGCCAAACTCTGTCAAAATTTATCCAAAAATCTGATAGTTTCCTGCCCACTTCTTCTCCACCCCCCCACCATCAAATTGATGTCCTCTTGTTCCTCCTCATCCACTGATTCCCTTGTTATGTAGCTTCCACTTCTATTTGCCACGGAGTCCGAACATGACTTTTTCGAATTCGAGATGCACGTGAATCTGCACCCTTGCCTTATTCTAGAGACCATGGGCCCCTCAGATTCTCAGAGCACTCCTTTGGCCACAATTTGAATGTCGGATGAAATACCCTCGGAGGACCTACAACATGAAGAAACCTCCACTAGATAGGTGACTCAGGAAGAGCCAGCCATAGCAAGCACAACCCCCCATGAAAACACGAAAGCGCACCCCGACGCCCACCGTTGGCAAATACAAGATCGTGCATTCACAAGCGCACTCGCCATTGGGAGAAGCATGGCCCCAAGAGTACTTCACTTGAGTGAGCCATTGTAGGGCTCTTGTTGGGCTTGTAGATGTGTTGAATTGGATGGCCTCTGTACTTATGGCGGTTGTAGGGATAGACCGTCTTCAGAGAGTTGAGACTCTTCTTGTGCTTGGGATATTTTTTTGCCACCACTGGCCGATTGAATACTACCCATACCATATCCTGATTGATCTAGTAGTGGTGGGGGTTGCCTATTACATCTCTCAAGACACCGATGTTGGTGTTGATGTCGTATGTCTTGAGGAATTCCGCCAGTAGCTTCATGTCCATGTGGCATGGGAAGAGGGGTGCTACTATCTGCAACCCTAAAAAGTTAAGGGTTTCCATGACTGTCGGGTCCTAGAGAGCAGCGTATGCTCAAGGTCAAGACCTTGGCTAAGATCTTGTATGTAGTGTCCAATAGAGTTATCTATCTCTACTCAAACTTGTCCCCCCCCTCCCCCTTCCTTTCATTATCAAACAAATGCACCCTTGACTCAAGGACTATGGTAGAGAGGCAAAATAAAAAATCTTTAGAAAAGCCAACCAAAGGGAGGGGGGAAGTGAATAAACTCCTGGAAGCACCAAAAGAAGGCAATAAAATTTACAATGTCTGAAGAAGGGATCGTTCACTTGAATTGCAATTCTTATGAAGCCTATGTTGCCTACTTACCCTAATTTAAAAGAAAGTTTTATGTCATGACATGCTTCATTAGATGCCATGAGCAAATTTTATATGGAGTTAATAGTTACCCAAATAATTCAAGGAATGATGGTTATCAACCCTTTGTCATGGAAATAAGCTAGTATTGTAAAACACTAACGTATCATATGGGCTTGTAAAAGGAATCGATATATACTTCTAATAATATTTTGATATATACTTCTTCTAATATTTTTTAAATAAAATCGACAAAGGAAAAAGCTATGCGCTTCATTTTTTTAATTTTAGCTTTCCTTTGTAGTTTAGTAATTTGATATAGTACAAGATTTGGTATCCTAACTTAAGCAATCTATAATAGCCTCTTACTTGAAATGTGGGAATGAGGTTCATATGTTATATTTGAAGTGCAAAATCATAACATGATCTAAAGAATTTACGAATTTCTACCTTCATTTTTTAAATTTCACCGTTCCTTTGCAGTTTAGTAATTTGATATAGGACAAGATTTGGTATCCTAACTTAAGCAATCTATAATAACCTCTTACGCGAAGTGTGGGAATGAGGTTCATATGTTATATTTGAAGTGCAAAATCATAACATGATCAAAAGAATTTACGAATTTCTAAACTAGAAATATATACAAAATGCTATATAAAACTATTTAGTATTTTCCTTTAGTTTCATGTAGACATTGGCAAAGTGAATGGATCTTTGAACTCTCCTAAGTATTAATTCATGCCCATTACTAATGTTCACTCACCATCTGCTAGCCTGTTAGGAGAGGTAGCTTCTCTTGTCAACATATCCCCATCTCCTATAGATGAAGCTTCACTATTTCTTTGATAAGGGAAAAGATCTATTAATTTCGAACAAGGTTGAGGAGACTGTCCAAGAGAGTCATGTAGAGCCTAACTCTAGCAAGGAAACTTTATGACCCAGTGTAGTAAACAATGAAGCATATGTAGATGACTCTATATCTTGTCTTACTTTTGACCTAGAGATTGATGCATCTTTCAAAGGGAAAATCCTACGCAATACGGTACAAACATTGTTCCAACATCACCTATTAGAACTTGATCTCAATGATCAAATAGACTACCATGACTTCATGCACTCCCCAAGTCGAGAGATTGTTTTCGTGTAGTGAACTTGCAATCCATCCATGAAATGATAGAATTGATGGAGGGACTTATGAGCTATCAATAATCTAAATGTATTCACAAAATGTCAACGATCAATTTTGAGCCCACTTTTTTGAAAAACCGCCATTTCCAAATTGGGGAATAATAATACATAAATTTGACGAACAAAGGGAGAGGTGGGAAACTACTATTAGCAATGATTGTAGCATTTGTGGTAAAAGTTACTTCTTCATACAATCAAAAGAAGAAATTGATCGTGGAAGATGGAGAAGATTCTGTAGATCTTATGTCAATCAATTCAATGAATTCGCTAGTGGTTTTTTACACGACCACAACTTAATACTCTCTATTTTAATAGCTAATATTTTGGAGCAATTGGCACTTGCATGCCATTAAAATTGCCAACAAGCTTAGACACTAGCAGTAAGTCTCTTACATAGTTCCAATGTTGGATGCAAAACTAAGCAACTTCTAGTTTCAATTATGATGCTAAGTCAAATGATCATTGCACATGTGCATGTTAGGCCATATGTGATCAGTCTCAAGATCCTTCTCTCTACATATGCACAAAATTGGTTAAGGGAAAAGATTTGAAATTTAATAGATGCTAGGTTCACTCATCTACTCGCTATAATGTGTGTGCACATTTGCAAATTGTAGGTGTTTTGTCCATGAATGGTATCAACTCTAGCTTGTTTGAAATAGTGTGTGCAACATTGCCATGAAGGGAAGCTTTCTCATGGGACTGGATGATTAGGAATATCTTTATCTTTGCAATAGGAATACTATCTTACTCGAGATACAAAGAGTGATAGCTCTAGTCAAGACCAATGAGGGTAATATCATGGATGTGACATAAAAGATAAATATGTTGAAAAAGTGTTTACATGCTAATGAAAAGGAAACTGTTGGAGTAGGGTGTTATTCCAAAGTAAACTATTGCAAATGAGAATTTCCATGTACTAGACCAAGAACCTTTTATGTACTACATGCTCCAAAGTATTTCTAGCATATATTTTGATGAACAAATACCATAGAGAAAGCAATTATATAGTGCTCTAAATCAAGCAAAGCTTTCAAATTTTTGTTGGTGAAATTTGACCCTTTCCCAATGGATGGAATGGTAGATAAGAAAATGCAGCTTAAATAATTGCAAATGGAATTGAAAGACATCATTCAAAGAAATCAATGAGTAACACCCAAATACTTAGTGCCTTTCAAAGTAAACATTATATTTAAGGTCTGAGTAATAGCTCAATTAAAAGCAAAATGTATTGTGTCAAGAAAATAATGCGAGACCTTTGACTTGATAAAAGTACCAACCATTGAGTCCTAGGATACCATGCCTTGAAGTTAAGATGAGATCCATCCATAGTGTTAGCTACTATCAATATACAAAGTATGAGCATATGTTTGGTGAGTATCAAATCACAATACTTAACAACAATTTGCCTAGCCTAAAGAAAATATATTTCTATGATTCTTTTGGTAAAGGAAAGCTAATACATTTGGAGATAGTGTAATGATGCTATATAACAAAAATGCAATTTCCAGGCTGAGGTGTTCAACACAAATCTCATTGAACAAGCCTATGCAAGTAGTAGTTAAAGCTCAACACCATAGAAGAGCATCAAACGTCTCCTACATGGCTTTTAACAAGAATAAGAGAACTTGGATTTCGTGCACAATAGGGAATAACTGTGCTCTCTACCACCTCTAAAGTCTCAAGCATCCTCCCAAGTGTTCCTAGCATCTCAATGGTTGGAATCAAGGAGAAGCCAGAATATAAAATCTCATACATGTTGGATAAAGTACACCCATCAATTGTGATGACAATAATGCACTCACTACTTATAACTCCCTTGTGTATAGAGAAAAATTTAACCATAAATGAGAGATGGATAAATCATTTATCACAACTTGAGAAGGAAAGTAGAGAGCTTGGGAATGTTGTGGAGGAAACAATATCACATGAAGCAAAAGATTAAGAAGCCCCTACTAACATGTATGTTCACACATTGCTATCTATCGATATTGTAGACCATCAGGGAAGTTATGTATGTTCAAAATTGTGAAAAACAATCATCGCTACCTATAAATATTCCAAAACAAACCTAGTAAAAAGATTAATCTTCCGGCTTTACTTTTTGATAGGCCTAGGAATGTCATAAATAAGAAGGAATCCTACTAGACATTGTGAGGTGATAATAACTTCATCATAGCGTTTGGCTTTCACACAATGTACCCAACTTGTTCTCCAATATGATAAAAATTTTGAGTCATCAAAGTATGTAGTCAATATGGGTGTGCCTCTCCTTACAAACAAGACATTGCTAGACTACAATGAAAAACTTCGAAAGGAGGCATTTGTCATGATGTGGCAATTTGGATGCCCACGTTTTATGGCTTTCTCACGTGCTATGCATGTCTTTGCAATAAAGGAAAACTAAGCATAGAGAACATTCAAAACTTTACACTCATTAAGGAATTGGTACAACAAAATCCCGCAGCATGTGCACAATATTATGATCACAAGCTTCTCAAAGACTCATCAATCACATCAGCTATTATGGGCTACTTCTTTCTCATGAGATTACAAAGTAGAGGGAGCCATAACATACCTTCACTGCTCCATTGAGGTTAAGGTTATCCTTACACATGGAATTCATATAAAAATCTTGACCATGGGTCAACGTTACTATAATATTAATTGGATTAGGCATCTTTAATCCATTGAGTGTTAGAATATGAGGGCCATATGCAACTAGTATGGGCATCTATAGGTGGAATGGGAATGTTTCTATGAAGTGCCATGATAGGTACGTGATCATATAAATCTTCTGGTCTAATGCAATATAAAGAATGAGAAGAGCAACATATAAGGTTTAACATTATATTGAATAAGTAAGGCATGATCCATATTAGGAGATGCAATGGAAATATCCTAGGGAAGGTAGATAATGGCCATAGCCCTAGTAATTGCAAGAATTTGATATTAAAGAGCTATATGCTCGTGAGGGCTATTAAGCTAAATTCTAGCTAAAGGCTAGAAGGAAAAAAAGAAGCAAGTGCAATGCAACAAATACTTATTGAGCCCAAATGGGAGACCCCACCCTAAGGCGATTTTCTTTACTTGCCAAGGATACATCCATGCAGATGCATTGATTAATCATCAATGCACCATTGATTCTTTAATGTTTAGATAGTCATGAATCCTTCATGATCTTTCATGATTGCATGCATGCCTCATGTTTCCTACAATCCAAGGTAGAAGAACACTAAGAGAAAGAATTACCACAACATCCAGAACTCAAGGTAGTTTTCAACACATAAATAACAAGAAAAATTGCATGAAAACATTAAAAAAGTCATTTATCCTTTATCGAAAAGTTAATCTTATCTTCCTACCTATATAGGAGAGAAAAAGTATTCATCAACAAGATCTTCATCACAACATAACTTGCAACATTAAACCTAGGAAAAAATGCAAGTGTCTTGATTTAGATTCCATCCATAATTATGCTCACACAGTCCTCTCACCCAAGGCATGGAAATGATGGAGAGAGATACTAAGAACACGAGAAATTTTTCATATTGATATTTCTTGCACTTATTTACTACGTACATGGGAGCATTGTTGCATCCATACCCACCTCATGAAATATAAACCATGCATGTTCACTAAGAAAGTATGCATGATTAGAACTATGAATTCTTAGTAAAGAAATGATGAATTCTTAGATCTATGTCATGAAATATCTTAAAGAGAAAAGGATAATTACTTTTTAGTTACTATTGTTGGTTCATAGATGGAACAATGAAGGAAAGATGAAACATAAAGGAACACAACTTTATTCATGAGTGGTTACATATATAGACAATTGCCTCCATGTAGCTAGATCCTAGATCGACAATCATCTCCTTGATTATCTCAATCAATCACCTCCTATGATCACTCACTCATCACACCAACTTGACACACGTAACTAGAACCTTCTAGCACACCTACACACACACTTCTTGGATAGGACTCCAAGCCCATAGGCACACACACACACACATCAATTTGCCCCTTCATTCCGCCTCACAAATTGATGACCTCATCCCTTAGCAGTAGTACATGGGATTCTCTATGGCTTGCCCACTATCATGTGGCAACACTCATGGCCCCAACCTGTGACTCACTCATAGGATTCTTGGTTTACAATTGGGAGATGGGAATTGTCTATGTATGTAAAGCCCAATGAGTCCAACAAGGAAAAATCTCAAAAGACTAACAATCATTTAAGGATGGACTATCCATGGCAGAGAACCATTAATTACACCTTCTTTATGGACCAAATGCGCTCAAACTTGAATAGCAGCTAGCTCATAAGGTTGCCCAGCTTCCCTTAAGAGGAGTTGAAGAAATTCGGCTCCAGCAGGTCTCATTGCACGAAATGGCACAGACTGTAGATGTGTCGACACGAGCAGAGGAAGCGACTATTCTCTAATTCCTCCTAGCCAGAGATTTGCCCCATCACGTAGATGCTTGGCCTCAAAGGGCGTTGACAATGGCTCAGAGAATGAGGAGAACAAGCCTAAGGAAAAAACATGGGAAGAGAGGGAAGAAATCCTTCATTTTGGAAGAAGATGATGATGTGGCACTCAAAAGAGGGCTCAAGGAGGGTGAACATGGCTCTGATACCACATGTTGGTTCATAGATGGAACAATGAAGCAAAGATGAAACACAAATGAACACAACTTTATTCATGAGTGGTTACATATATAGGCAACTACCTCCATGTAGGTAGATCCTAGATCCACAATCATCTCCCTGATTATCTCAATCAATCACCTCCTATGATCACCCACTCATCACACCAACCTCACACACCTAACTAGAACCTTCTAGCACACCTACACTCACACACCTCTTGCATAGGACTCCAAGCCCATCGGCACACACACACACACATCAATTTACCCCTTCATTCCCCCTCACAAATTGATGACCTCATCCCTTAGCAGTAGTGCATGGGATGCTCCATGGGTTGCCCACTATCATGTGGCAACACTCATGGCCCCAACCCGTGACTCACTCATAAGATTATTGGTTTACAACTGGGAGATGGGCATTGTCTATGTATGTAAAGCCCAATGAGTGCAACAAGGAAAAATCTCAAAAGACTAACAATCATTTAAGGATGGACTATCCATGGCAGAAAACAATTATTTACTCCAACACACAAAAACATTCTAAGTGGAAGATGTGGGGAAATACCCCCCTTTAATGGCATATCTTGTCCTTTTCCTTCTTCTCTTCCAAGCTACCATAGTGTGAGGTACATTGTCATTGGAGAGGTTCTTGGTGTAGCTCTTTTTGTAACTCCTTTGCCCTTTGATCTTTCTTGCATCCTTCTTCATACCTTCTCTCTTAATGAGGTATGCTACCAAATGAGTAGCGTCAAGCAAGTTGACTTCAAGTACATGATCACATGCATCCCATATGCCTTCACAAAAATCGAACATGAAGAGGGTCTTACCACTTGTTAGTAAAGCAAGGGTAGTGTCTACTCTTGTACATAGAAGCTCATGAATGTGTATTGCTTGCAATGCCTAAAGTGTGTGATCCATAAAATTGGGCCGCTCTTATATAGAGAGTGAAGAGACACACATGTAAAGGTGTGTGCTTCCAAAAGGTATGTGCATGAAGTGGAGCATACCCCTTGTGAAGGGTGTAACTTGATGAGATTGTGCATTACAATACTACAAGTAGGAGTCCTCTTCATATGAATATGCCTCTTGTGAAGGGTTGTGCCTCATGGGAAGTGTCCCATCAAAAGGGTATACCCAGTGTCCATTCATCCCACCATCTATAGGTCTAAGGTATAACCTAAGGCCTACCCCAAGGTTATCTATGTTTCATTAAACCATGACTTAAATTTTTGATAATTGAACGTCCCAATCGGATTTTGTTTCTCAGCAAAATGAATTGCAAGTCCTTTGCCTCCATTCTGTGATTTAACCTTGCACCATATCTAATCTCACAATAGCCAACTTCCTTCACTTGCCTCCACCTAGGCCTTTTGGCCTTGATCAGCAACCCTTGTTGCCATCCAATTAGGACCTAGAAAGATGTTTTCCATCGCCCTCAAGCTATGCCAAGAACCTTTAAGTGCCTGAAATTTCATTTTTTGCTACCCTCAGATACGTTGCAATCCTTGAACACCTATTCCAAATTCTCTAGCTTGATTTGGTTATCTTATCAGCCTACTCCGATGCACTGTCGCTCACTACAAATTAACCTCCAACAGTGTTTCCTTGGCCTACTCAAGACAGCAACCCTAAATTCGAATTTGGAACCTAAAGAATGCTATCACTTGCCTCGACATCACGACCCCCTCTTATTAGCAATTCATGCTGAAAACATTTCTAGAAGGATCCCACTTTTGCAAGAGATTCTCAACAATATATTGGCCGACAATATTTGGTGCCAAATGGCCTCTTTCCTTCCTTTTTTTGAGGATGTTATCTACAAGCATTCTTGCTGGTTTTCCCTTCACACAATTACAACATATGAAAGCCCCCTCGGTAAGGAATGGATGATCCCTGGTAATGCCCCCCAAATTCCCCCAAGAATACCTCAGGCATCTCCAACCACTCATTCTCGAGGTCAAATTGCATTGTGGGTATTTTGTGTCACATGTCCATCTATTGATTTGGACCACATTCTATACCTATTGCGGGAGGTACCTCAACTTCACGACTTCCTTTAGGTTGTGTTTCATGCGACACATCAATACCCAGAATATGATAATACCTAAGAGTTTGCTATCCACATCTGGCAATATTTTCACCTCTCAGCTACAGCATCTCCACGGTATCCTCCACCATCTTCAATACCCACCCAAATATCCTCTTGAGTAGGATTCCCCTTTCCCAAGATAGTATCTCCTACATGAAAGAATCTCCTTTGCCTAGATATCCCCCTCTTTTGATAGTGTCTCAGTATCCTCTTCCGCATTCATGGACTTTGCAGTCTACCCCTATTCTTTTGAGAGCAGTATAACACCTACATCTACATCATCTATTTTACCTCCTTTAGGACCCCTTCTTCCTGACTTCCATGGGTGGTTCCATGCTATATCCCTTGTCCCATCGAGCAATTTTAGGGAGCGGCCTGGACTTTCCTTCATAAATGGTAAAAAATAGAGCACAGCACCGTCATCCTCTCCTCACAAGAGTGTCAGACATGTTGAACCGCTCGCGTGCCGTCTCCTTGGGGGTTCGAAAACTAAATCCAAATATATCTCCTAATGAGACTCAAAATGGACAAGCATTACATCAACTACAGATTTCTCAACTTCAGGACAAATTTTTTGACATGGTCCAAAAATTCCAACAACTCTAGGATTCTCAGAGCAGCTCACACCCCGACAATGATGAGTCGCCACCCGATGATTTTGTGTACTCGATTCCACTAGAGGTAAATAATGTTGAATTTCGTGCCCTCTACCATTTATTTTAGGCTTCTTTAAAAAAAAGACTTAACATTAAATTCCCAAAAGCCTATGTTGATCAACAAAAATACCAAACAAGTGATCAGTAGCTCTCTAAAATGTACATGTATGTTGATATTGTTGTCCTCATTAAAGGTGAGAAGATTGCATTGACTGCCTCCCTCCTCAAGGATACTGCATTCCTCTAGTGGGAAAGACCTTAAAGGATGAGAAAAGCGTGATAACAAATGCATACTTCCAAGGATAATTAAAACTTATATAGTTTGAGCAAACTGTCTCCTTGTCCGCCTACATCTCCTAGTTTACCACATTGGTACTGCAGATAGATGGCTTAATTGACGATGATTGGCTTCATGCCTTCATCTCGGGCCTCGATCCCTCATTACGCATTGGTGTTCTAAAGCAAACATTTCCACCATTGCTGAGGCTATTGCTTACATAGAGCTTATAATGGATTTTCAAAATACAAGGAAGCAGGGTTCTAATAAATCTCATAACTCTACATCAGCCATACAACACCTATTACGACTATTAATGACCCAAACCTTCCATTTGAGGTCATGACAGATACTTCCAACATAGCAACAAGAGCATTCTTAGAGTCATTGATTTCAATAGCCCTAATCATGACATCCAAACTAGATATCTAGCTTATGATAAGGAGTTTCGTGCTATTGTTCATGCCTTATTGCTCGAGGAAACGTTATCTCATGGGAGTCAACTCTGTAGATCACCACTCTTTGAAGTATATCTTCACTCAACCAGTTAGGAACACTCATCAAGCACATTGTTCCGGGACTATGCAATGTAGTTGCAAATGCTCTTGGCAAATTACCTCTAGCTTCTTCTATGGTGATGTCTACAATCTCTGTAGATATCTCCAAGATAAAGAGTTCGGCACAACAGTACAATTTCTTTCCAAAGATCATTTTTTTACCTCGAAATAAAAGATTTTCTCATCCAATCTTATGTTGATGACCTTCTATATTATGGTCGCATATGTTTACCACATGACAAGGATGTTCGACGTCTTTTGTTAGAAGAGCATCATGTAGTTCCTTATGCCACATCCTAGCGTAAATAAGACTCACAGGTTACTTAGTGCAACATACTACTAGCCTTAGATGAAGAGCAACGTCATTGAGATTATTACGTCTTGCTTATCTTGTCAACAAATGAAAGCAAGCAAACAACTTCCAACAAGACTTCTTCAACCACTTCGTATACCAATTGAAAGATGGAATGCATTTCCATGGATTTGATTACAACATTGCCATGATCATACAGAGAAAACACTCAAATTATGATAGTCGTTATCAATTGTCCAAAATGGCACATTTTGTTGCATGCAAGATAAGGGCCCAAGCTTCGAGCATCACAAAACTATTCATATAACATATCTTCCAACTCCCTAGATTGCCCAAGAACATCATGTCTACGTTTAGTTGTTATTTTTAGGTTTCTCTTGTTGAATCTTTGGGCACAACTTTATTATGCAGTTCAAGCTATCACCCAAAATCAGATGGATAGACTGAAAGAGTTAATCAAGTCTTGGAAGAAATGCTACGACATTATATTCAATTAAGATTGTCAACTTAGGAAGAGTGTGCATTTTAAAACCTAGAACAAGCTGTGCCGATGTGATTCCCTCTAGGTTAAAAATTTAATTTTTCTAAGTGTCTTTTATGAGTGCATTTTATTCTTCCAATAGATCATTAAATATGAAAGCTTTATGCTACAAAAGACCGTGGCAATGCGACTTGTTTTAGCATGAAACTTTCACAACCTACATCTTTTGATTGAAAAATCCAAATGAGCATATCAAATCAAATGGTAAGACATGATTACACATATATCATATTTGAACATTTAATAAAGTTATATGCATTGAAATAAGTGTTTTATGAATTAATGACTAGTTTTCTCTATCAAGTTTAGAACATAATCTCTCATTTTAGGGTATTGTTTTCCGAGGGTGGGGTTAGTAGGACAGCCCAATGTACTCCTTTTGTGTGTTCGTTCCTTCCACACATCTTTCTGAGGCTATGCATGCAAGCATAAAGCAAGTGTGGGACATAAAAAATTAGATCAAGATGTGCCGATGTGCTAGCTAACATGATGTTAGAGGTACTGGGTCATCTTTGAGTGAGTGATTGGTTGGCTTGACAAAGTCTTTGATGCAAGAGATGGATGTGGCCTCACCAAAATGCAACATTCATGTGACAATCCACAAAATAATCACAAATTAGGTCCATTACTGTGACCAAGTAGCATAGCTTGCATGCTCAAGCTAAAAGGGGGAGCTAGACTATAGTAGTGGAGACAAAGATACCAAAAACCATGAATAGAAAAATGAATTGGGCTTCTTGGTTTCTCTCTCTCTCTCTCTCTTCTCAATTAGAACTCATGCTTTTGTATTTAGAGAGTTTGCAAGAGACCATGTGTATTCACCATGAATAAAACATGTAATGTCAATCTTGCAACGTTGTAGGTGTGGACGTCTAGAGCTTGATGAGGTGGACTTATACGATGCTGAAATCCCTTTTTGCACTAATGGGCACACAAAGCACTCGATTCATTTTGATGAATTCTGCCCGGTTTCTCCTTCACTCAAAATTCTGGGGGGACTCAAGTGTCAACAACGGACTTGACCTCATTGAAAGTTGTGATATATAGCTTCATTGAGCAAATTCTCCAACAAGGTTTAGCCTTCATTGGGGACTCTTCCCCAATGGGTAATGGGCATTGGAAGCTTTATGAACAACACCCGACTCCGAAGCCAAGGTTGAGGTCCACAGTTTTCTTATGGAAGATGCAAGGTTGTCCGAGATACAAGGTGCATCAAATCCTCATCACAGCCAGTAGTTTGCAATTTGTTTTGCCTTGTGATTGATTTTCTAGGTACTGAATTTCTTTCTCAAACTCCAATCAAAACTGGCACAAGTCCAATCCAATCATTTGCAAATATTTCATCATACAAGCATGTCTTGAAATGACAACTGCAGTGGCCACACACACGTGCACAACTATCAGCACTAACATTGAGTTTCAGACGCTCACTTTCACCATCACTCCCTTTTTCAATGTTATTGCATCCTCTTCACAAATTTCTGTCCTGTCAGATTCCACATTGCTCTCTGCTAGTTGAGAACATTTGTAATTGCGACCTTTGATTACATATAGGATTGATCAGTAGGCAATGACCCACTTTCCCTACTAATGCGAAACTTTCCAGCCATATCTTCCTTCTTAAAAGATCAAGTCGTCTATTAGAAAGATAACCAACATTAAAAATAGGTATCTTTAGTGGTAAATGCAGTGTGATTACCCTGCACTTCTTATCGCATGGTTCTATATTATGGGCACTTTCATGTCCCCATGGACATCACCTGCCTTGTACAGGCCAGCTTTCATGCAGCATTTAATCAGACTCATCGGTAACACTGGCCCAATACCCTCAAGGCATATACAACCGTAGCTTCCATACAACCATCCCATCTAAAGTCAACTAAATGTTCCAAGAGATCCCTGTAAATTACAATTAAAAGCCATACTTTCAAAGCATCCACAAATCAACCCAGTTACATCTAAGTCAGCTGTCAAGGTACTAAACAATGAGGGTTAAAAGTGGGAAAATGAAAGCAGCTTCTGGCAGAAGGGAGCGCTCGCTCGTCCTGTTTGACATTTGCCAAGAGACATGATACCCAACTCCTGGAAGTAACTCCAGAATGACTTGTTAACTCGAATTAAAGCACATAACTTTTTCCCCCTGAATAGAAGGGGAACAAATCCATCATACAAGTGTGGGCAAACCAGATGAATCTGTAATACATCTTCTGGTTTCAACCAGAGAAGTTACAAAATGCCCACAGTTAAAATTTTACCAATTAGTCTAGGGGAACAAACTAAGGGCGGGTAATTCCACCTGGAACAGCAGAAACCTTCTTTACCACACCAATCCCCATAGATTCTGTCTTTGATTGTAAGGTACTCAAGTCATTGAGTGATTCATCATCTTTATCATCCCTCTCACTTTTTACGGAAGGGTTTCTTCTTGGGTAGCCATAAACAGATGAATAATATTGAGGCCCACTGGCACCACTACTCTTCAGTGATCGTTTTGGCTCCGAAGCATCCTTACCACTGCCATTCCCTACAGAAATACCAGGCCCAATGACCTTGCCTGGCTTTGCAAGCCCACCTGCAATGTAAACGAAAGCTTTTGTGCCTGAGTTCTCAAAAACATGCCAACACAGAAAACATATAAACTTCAGCCCCAAAAAATGCGAGTACAATACATCCATACTTGCACACCCAAGCACTCCAAACATAGATGTCCAGGTGCACACACGTGCATCAAGTTCGCACGCACAGTTTCATCCTTTCAGTGTTTCGGGCGCATGATACTTTGAAACTAGCGCAAATTTGGGAATACAGCTCATTAACTTACCAAAATAGCAATTTATCATTCTACAACAGCAGCAACACAAACTACTATTTACCTTGAACAGATTTTCGAGGAGGTACAGGAGCCTTAGGAAGGGGAGCAGCACATCGTTCGGGCAAAGGTGATAGCTTCTCCATATCTTTAACATTCTTTGTAACATCTTCCCGAAACTCAAAAACCCGCTCCCTGCATAAATCATGGTATACAAAATTACACCTTCCAAACACATTTGGGGAAACATGGACCACTCATCAAAAGTCAGAGAGCAACTTGTCCAATCTAGTGCAGCAATATTCATACCACGCCACAGCTTTTAATCCTATCGAAAACTATTGTAGCTCATTACATCCTCATTTTCCCTAAAACTGAACACACAGTTAACCCAAGACTACCCCAGTACATTTAAACTTGCATTCAAGCTAGCCTGTGTTTTTTTAACACCTATAAGACTCAGGACACATCTAAGGAACATGCCTGCCACTATCTAAATGATACCTGTTCTGTATGGAAGATCCTGGGTCGAGGTATATTGGCTCCAGCCTTAAGAATTAAACCTTAATTAGGGACTAAAGTCTATGTAGTCTCTTTGTTATAGTTCACTGTTCAAGCCAAGTAAAATGAGCGAATTCTATGAAGTCTCGTTGCTATATTCCACGGTCAAGCTAAGCGAAACTAAATCAGACCTTAGTAGCATTGTTAAACGATCAAGTATGCGACAAACAACATGATGGGATACTTGTTTCAGACATGCATGTGTGAGAAGTCTGGCGGAAATGAACGGGAGTGGAGAGAGATAGCCAACCTCACACACACCAAACACGAAAGGAGAGGAAGAGGGAGAGGGAGATGAGAGAAACTACGAGTGATCTCAGGCCAAAACCCCACAGCCTTCTGGGGAAAACCTCTATACACGTGCTCAACAGCAACACACAAGACAGGCTCCAAGTGCAGCCCACATGAGCTGGTAACACGGCACAAGGAGTGGCTGAACAAATGCTGGAAGAGCAGCCAACTGAGGTGATCACTGGTGTGGAAGAACTGCTCCACAACCCTGCTCCAGAAGATGAAAAACAAGAGGATGGGGGCCTATATATATAAACCCTGCCCCTCCCCCAAAAGTCGATCTACATATAGGAGGCCGACCAGTCTGATATGTGGGTCGACCCCTCCTGTTGCAGGGCAGGCCCTATAAAGGAGGCTGATCCCCTATACCAAAAGGGCCGACTCCCAGGCCTCTAGGAGGCCAACTGGCGTGCTCTCCTCAAACCCCTTTAAGGGCTGCCCACACAGCCATAAGAGGCAGACCTCCTGCCCCAACCAAGCCAACCAGCAGTGCCTAGATGGCCGACTAACAGGTCAGCCTCTCGCCTCTGCCTGCACATAGGCTCCTGGGGGCTGGACTGCTGCATATATGCTGCCCCAATGGTGGCCATGCAGACACACCCCATAGGCGCCTCCATATAAGCTGCCACATGGCCTATGAACCAGCCTGCAAAGGCCCCGGGTGGTCATGATCTGTCCTATGCTACTCTCACAGGGGGTGGGCACACCCACAAAAAGGCCCTCACTCAGCCTATCCTAACCTCACGAGAGCGGGCATACCCACAAGCAAAGGCCCTCACTCTCTATGATGACATTAGAAGATGTTGACGTCCAATGGCATGCTCACAAATGTTTGCCAGTGACTTAGAACAATGATCATGAAAGGAAGAAGCAGAGCGGTTATGTTGCACAGAGGCACAGTAAGAGACTCAACAGGATGATGGCTTCGCACCATCACAAAACAAGTCATATCAGCCCTTAGTACAGGCAAAGAGCAGCTCACAGAAAGAAACCATACTGTCCAGATGCAAACACGCATGAGCCCATGTACACAGATGCACATGTGAGCATGTATGTGTTTGTGTTTTCCTTGTAACTTAAGTGTTTCAGGCGAGCATGCGGTGGCCACAGCAGACAAAACTGCCCGCAAATGAATCACCCCCTCCCCTATTATGAGATTTGGAAGCTGAAATTAAACACAAAAAAGATTGCAAATCAAAAGAATAAAAGCTGACAGTGAAGTTAGAACAAAGGATATATGAGAATAAGAGGGTTTTCCGCTTTGATAGTTCAGGAAAACTAAAACACTAATCGCACCACATGCTGACTTTGCAATGTTAGCCCTATGATGTGCTACATGTATGTGCATATCAAATAAAAGCTCTCTAGAAGAGCTATCCAGCCAGTAGTACAGAAGCGAGCCATTACAGCAGAAAATCATGACATTGTCTCCAAATATGGCATTTATTTTTCAGGAATTTCCGACACTAAGATTTTGTCACCACCACTTCAGAAAAAGCTATTCATTTTTCAAAAATTTCCCAACATTGCCTTATTCTCTGGTCCTACAAACGCAATCTTTGAGTTCTCGCACCAGCTCTACCAAGGTCACAATATCAAGACAGTCTAGGCTGCATGCACTTGTCTAAGCAAGGACTGAACCATCAAATCAAGCAAGCTTCTATGAGATGTTCCCAGATGGTTGCCTTGAATGCCCCATATATTTTGTCACTACCTCCCACATCGAGACAGATATTAAACGAGGATTCCAAGGACACTGCAAGCTTGTAATACCAATGAGGGTGAGTTGAGTCAAAAACACGTGTGAGTTCGCTTTCCAATGACTGATATGCTGTGAAATGGAGACGAGCAATATCACTTGTTTGAAAATGTCAAGGCTCATCAGCATGCTGTTCTGGGTATCCACATCAGCAAGAGTTGGCAACCTTATTTTCAAAATAGATGAGGGAGAGCTGCTGCTCCTCCCCGTTCCCCTGCTGCTCCCCCTCCCCTCTCCCTGCCTCCGTCCCCTCCCCCCTGCTGCTCCGCTCCCTCTCCCTGCCTCCGCCCCTCCCCCCTGCTGCTCCCCTCTGCCCCCTGCTGTCCCGCCCCCTCTCCCTGCTGCTCCGTACCCTCCCCCCTTGCTCCGCCCCCTCTCCCTGCTGCTCCCCCTCTCCCCCTGCCTCCGCCCCTTCCCCCCTGCTGCTCCGCTCCCTCTCCCTGCTGTCCCGCCCCCTCTCCTGCTGTCCCGCCCCCTCCCCTGCTGCTCCGCTCCCTCTCCCTGCTGTCCCGCCCCCTCTCCTGCTGTCCCGCCCCCTCCCCTGCTGCTCCGCTCCCTCTCCCTGCTGTCTCGCCCCCTCCCCTGCTGTCCCGCCCCCTCCCTGCTTGCTCTCCCGCCCCCTCTCCTCCTCTCACTCCTCCCTTTCTTCTCCTCTCCCTTCCCCTCCCTCCTTGCCCCTCTCCCCTCTCAGCCTTAGCCCCTCTCCTCCTCCCCTCCCCTTCCCCCCTGCTTCCTCCTAGCCTCCTTTCCCCTCCCTTGCCCCTTGCAGTTTTTTGGAACGGAAGGAGCCTTTTTTCCTGTTCGAGTCGGCCTCCTCACCTTGATTGGCGATGGATTCCCCGTCAGCCAATCCTACCCCATCTCCACCGGCCGCGAAAACTATCACATTCTCTAAAGACGAGTTGCAGCAGCTCAGGAAGGATGTAGAGATTGAGTGCTCTACCACTTTGTTAGCACGCATCTTCGGGTCTCACCCTTCCAGATCCCAAGCCAGAGACTGGATGCTTGCGGCTCTCCCCCCAGACCTCGCTCCTCGATTGGTAGATGTTCGCCTTCTGGGACGAGGTTTCTTCCAGGTTGTTTTTGACACTCCAGAGGCTGCGAGCACTGTGCTCAAGGCCGAGCTTTTACACCTGGGACACAGGAAGATCTTCTTTGAAGCCTTTCACCTTGGTTTCGACCCAGTTGAGGCAGATAAGAAATTCTTTTCGCTCTTCATCAGGTTCCCCGGGCTTCCCCAGGTCTACTATCGACTTCTTTCTGTTATTGGGGAGCATTTTGGCGTAGTTGCTGAGATCCCACCCCTCCCTGGGTTGCCATTGACTGCAGCAGAGGCAACCAAGGCTGATGGGGTTCCTAGAGTTAGGGTCCTTTGCATTGAGGCCAATATCCAAGGCAAAGAGGTCTGCAGCAAAAGTATAGATATGTACATCCTAGCAACACAGCCTACTAATCATGTGTCGTCCATTGGAAGCCTCGACTCTCAAACCATGGTCAACTCTTGACGGCTGCAAGTCTATAGGATCTCTTACAACGACACATATACAAGACCTGGTCGGCACCCACCCATTGTGAAACTCAGCTTTTACAACGACCACTGCTTGCAGATTGGATTCATTGACCCACAAGATATACACGGATACATCTCCCCCCTCCTGGATATCGATCTGGCAGTTAGGTGTCTCATTACACCGACTTTGCATTGAGAGTGGATGGACTAAGGGCACACCCAGAGAGGGTTGCATTTGTACTTTATGCAATCGGCAGGAGATTGAGTTCAAGGAGCACTTCACTTTCAGATGCCTAAGGTCACTATTACTATCTCTTCAAGGATGGTTTTAGACCCCTATCAAGTTTCTTATCCTACCCAAATCAGAGATGCCTAGCGACTTTCATTCATAAGGCCATCCGAAAGAAGGTGCATTTGCTCAAGGTACATGCGCGAGATCAAGGTGTACAGACAGGCTCCACTTAGAGCATAATCATTGAGTTTGTTCAGTCATGCAACACGGACTAGTATGCCCGAAAGGAGGCGGCTGATCCAAGGACTAGAGCAAGAGACATGGCAAACTCGCTAGGGGTTGAGGCACAGATCAAACTTGTGGACCTTCCCTGCATGCTCATAAGATCGGAAGCACGGCCATCAAGCACTTGTCTGACATAGGGCCATAGCTAGGAGACCACAGCAAAAAACATGTACCAAGCGTTACCAACTCTCTTATCACATGCTTTATGTTGCCACAACCTCATACATCCCCAAACTCCCTCTTATGCTTGACCCCTCTGTCAGCTTCCAAATGATCATCAAAGCTGCTACATCCAAGCTTCCATCCTCTCCATGGCCTCAGATATTTCTTTTTATGTATTGGTGTTTCTATGGTTATGGTTATGTTGTATTCGTGTTGATGCCCACTTACAGGCTCCCTTTTAGCTTATTGTATCAAGTTCTTTTAGTCCGATGAACCCTTCGGTCTTTCAAAACTACTAATACACCCTCCCTCCCTCTCCCCCCTTTCTGTACAGCATGGATGCACTACCCGAGTTGATCCACAAGATCAGATCAACCATATCATACAGTTGGACCTCCTCCATCTTCATACTTTCCCGGGTTTGTGGGGGCACCAGGAGTTTCCCACCAAGATCCAATTCTACCATGATCACTTCTTGAGGGTCTCAGAGTATGGTCTCGTCATCAAACCTCAGTATCTCAAGGATAGGAGAGTCTCACATGCACTAAGGATTGCCATTGGACGGTGCGAGTTTCGTCACATCAATTGAGGATTGAGGCAAGGAGAGCTACATGCATACCCAGAGAGCAAAGGATCTGCACACTATGCACTATGGGGCAGGTCGAGATAGAGGAGCATTTTCTACGCCTCTGCCTAGTCTACTATGAGATCTCAATAGGTTACTGAGATCGACCGAGTATAGACACATGTCCCAGACTTCTATGCATTGGAGTTAGCTCCAGGGGAGGTTGAGGAGGAGGAGCTAGATGAGATGATGGTATCATGGATTAGTAGTAAGAGCCACTGCCACGATACTGCCAAACGAGAGGCGCACATACCACATGAGGCGCGGAGAGTGACCAGAGCACACACGATCAAGTTTTGTTTATCTCAACCCTTCTCACAGGAGATCGCCAGAGACGAGGCGTCACCCTTGACGTAGCCCATCGGATACAGAGATGGAGGAAACCACATCCTCCGCGACCTCGAGAGACCCAGATACAAGAGCTCTTTGTGTCTCATGAAAGAGCCACCATGGTGCCTAGATACAAGGAGCTTGGGCATGTACTCGAAGCATTAGCTTTGAGCACCTAATGCTATTATGCTATTTTGTTTACTAGCTTACCTCTTTAGCATTCAGCAAAGGCCTTAGTGAGCCCTAATGCTTCGAGCACTTGATGCTATTATGCTATTTTGTTTACTAGCTTACCTCTTTAGTATTCAGCAAGGGCCTTAGTGAGCCCTTTGCTTCAGCTCACGGCGGCTTGTATGAGTGGATCAGCTGGTCGAAAAAATGGATCACTGTGAGCAGACCAAAGCCATGCTCCTCTTAAAAGAGGCAATGATACCGTCCCCGAATCTCATAATAGACTAGGCAAACACAGTAGAAAATGCTTCTCTGTCTCGACCTCCCCCATGGTCCATAGTCTGTAGATCCTCTGCTCTCTAGGTATGCCGGCAACTCTCCCTGTCTCAATCCTCAACTGATGTGAGGAAGCTCGCTAAGATCCAATGGCAATCCTCAGTGCTTCCCCCCCCCCCTCTCTCTCTCTCTCTCTCTCTCTCTCTCTCTCTCTCTCTCTCTCTCTCTCTCTCTTGCCCTCCCTCCATCCCCGCCAACCTCTCCCTCCATCCCCCGCCAGCCTCTCCATCTCCGCCACCTCCTCCCTCCACCTCCGCCAGGCCCTCCCGCCAGCTCAACAAGCCTCTCCCTCCATCGCCACCAGCCCCTCCCTCCCCGCCTTCTCTTCTAGCCCCCATGGGCTGTCTGCCTGCCCCTGCATGGGCTTACAGCAGGCCAACCTGCTGTCGCGACCTCCCTCTAGCCTCCGTGTGGGCTGTCACTGTCTGAAACATGGCATCAATTTGGAGAGGGGTCATGGCGAACTCTTCTTGTATGATCTAATGGGGGATAGAGGGCTTACTCCGAATCATCCTAGATCCCATAGTCACCTGGAGCCTCTGAAATCTCTTCCACCCTGTCACTATAATATCACTCCCCTAGAAACGTGAATCGTACACGGTAGTGGGTCTCACCAGGGTGTCAAAAAGCGAACCCTTCGTCGGGGGATTTTGGAAGTGTGCCTGGAAGCACTGCCTCTCTAGTCAAGCCAGAGCACCCCGCCCTTGTGTGAGTCGTGCTGTAGATGCATGGGTCATCGTGAAGACTGGTCCTGTGAACACTGCCTCCCAATACGTGTGGGACTGCACTATCTCCATTGGATCACCTCGGTATGTGAAACTATGTTGACGGAGCACTTCTTGAGCTTGAGGTGTTAAAGATCATAACCTTGGTCTTTCCAAGGTTAATTGTCAAGTCTCTCTCTCTCTCTCTCTCTCTCTCTCTCTCTCTCTCTCTCTCTCTCCCTCCCCCCTAGAACACTTCCAGAGCCTCTAGATGTTTTTGCAGTCCCTCTGCTGAGGATGATGTGAGGACTATGTCATCTGCGTACAATAATATCTGCACCATCAGGTCAGCCCTAAGTGAACCCTCTCCACCTAGGCGGTCTATAAAGGATGTAATCTCATCCAGATAGAGCTTGAAGAGAGTTGGTGAGAGGGGACAACCTTACTTCACTCTGATAGTGCTCTCAACCCAGTCTGATAGACCTCTCAGAGCACGTACTCTCCCTCTGACGGACTCATATAGGCTCATCACCCCCCAAATCATGTAATCTCCTGATCAGGCGGGAACGTGGGACAGTGTTGAAGGCCTTTCCAAAGTCTACAAACAAGTGTAGACTTTCTTGAGCCTTGACTTCACTTCCTCAGTGATAGTCCTCAAGGTGAAGGTATTCCAAAAACCTGCCTACCCAAGAGCCCATTGCCCATCATCCTCTGCGTGGCTGCTGATCTCCCTCTCTAGTACTGACTCATATATCTTAGCGAGAGTCTGGCCAATCTTAAGAATATGGTAGTTCTTAGTGTCCGTGGGGTCGCCTACCTTCTGTATCGGTACTATGGTGGTAGTGCTTTAGGTAGGTGGGAAGCCATGGCATACGGCGTGGTTGAACAACAACGTTAGAACTGGAGTCAAGACCTCCTGCCCATGTGCGAAGTGCTCATTGTGTAGTCCCTCATGATCTGGTGATCTCCAGTTATGAAGCCAGAGAAGGGCAGCCCGTACATTCTTTGCGATAAACAAGTGACACGTAGTGGGCCTGGGCATAGAGGACATATCTGGTGGCAAGACATCGTGGAGGGAGCATGCATAAGTGTGCATCAGGTCAGGGAGTAGGCATAAGTGTGCCAAACAATTGGATTTGTGATGGGGATGGGCGGCCTACCCTCTGATAAGAGCGCCCAACCAATTGTAAAGAGAGAGAGAGACGTCCACGGAAGACCCACGAGCCTATGGGACACAGTGATACAGCATCATAAAAAGAAAGAAACTCATACATGCCACCAAGGGCCAATGTAAAAGGGCGCGCTAGGGCCCTTTGCTGAAAACTAAGGTAAACAGAACTCCTAGCTCAAATTCTCCAACTGAGCTGAAGCTCAAGCGGGGGCCCGGTATCAAGATCCGGCGCTTCGTATCAGAGCGGCCCTCCTGTGGCCGTGAAGATGTGTATCTGTCGAGTAGTCTCGCACGACAGCGGTAGATGCAATCTGAGGACCCCGTGGGCCTATGGGACAAAGTACGGAATCAAGTAACTCATACAGACCACTGTGGGCTGGGGCAAAGGGCTCACTAAGGCCCTTGCTGAGTACTAAAATGCTATACTAGTACAAAATAGCAAAATAGCATGAGGGTGGCATGAAAATATCAAGTGCTCAGAGCTAGAGTCCCAAGTGCATGAATTGGCTCCACGTATCTAGGCTCCATGGTGGTTCTCTGATGAGATGCAAAGAGCTCACGTATTTGCATCTGTTAGACTGTCTCCCGTGGTGGTGGAGGGCGTGGTCTCCTCGATCTCTGGATCCAATGGGCTATGTCAAGGGTGACGCCTCGCCTCGGTCAATCTCCCCTAAGGACCTAAGGAGAGCTGAAATAGGTTACCTCGATCGTGTGTGCTCTGGTCGCCTGACACACCGTGTATGGTCTCTATGTCCCTCGCCTAGCAATGCTGTGTCGGCTCTCTCCACCAATCCATATATCTCTCATGTCGGCTAGCTCCTCCTCCTCTATCCCAGAGTGCCTTGGAGCTGAGTCAAATGCATAGAAATCCGTGACCTGTCTCTGCGCTCGGTCTACCTTAGTACCCTGTGGTGCGGTGGTCCCACCGTGCTGCTCTCTAATATGTCGTAGTAGTGTCTCCCTGTGTCGTTGCATCTCCATCAGGTAGAGCCCAATACAGACCTGGTCCTGGAAGTGGATCAGTCATGAGAGTGGGCCAAAGCCGTGCCTCTCCTGAAAAAGGTAGTGGTAGCATCCTCGGATCTCATAGTAGGCTAGGCAGACACGAAGAAAGTGCTCTTTTGTCTCGACCGCCCCCATCGTGCACAACCTGCAAGTCCGCTGCTCTCTGGGTATGCGTGCAGCTCTACTTGCCTCGATCCTCAACTGATGGGATGAGACCCGCATCTGTCCGATGGCAATCCTCAGTTAGTGTGAGACTCCTCTGCCCTGAAGATACTAAGGTCTAATGATGAGCCCATTCTCAGATATGTAGGCCATCCTCTGGTGGTTCTAGTGATGCCCTATAGGCCATGGTATGAGCCTTGTAGGCATAAATAAAGATACTTATAGTGTTAGTGTCTTTTAGGCCACATAGGACACTTAGTCCCACGTGACACCTAGGACACTTAGTCCTAGGTCTAGGTACTTGTACCTTGTACTCCTTTGTTTTTTATTATCCAACTTTGCAAAAGGGGCTTTATCACCTTGATCACACTCAGTTGCACTTTCTATTAAAGCATTGGCTATTTCAGATTCACAGCTTGCTGAAACTCATCTTTGGCATGAGAGAATGGGCCATCTCAATTGCAGTATCTTAGCTCAGCAGATTCATGCACATGCCCAGTTCACAGCATTGGCAGGCAGTGAAGAGAGTCTTCAGATATCTAAGAGGAGCTCAGGATTTAGCCCTCTTCTATGATGATTAGGGTTCACTTACCATGCATGCTTACACGGATAGTGACTAGGAGGATGTTCCGACACCAGAGTGTCACATACTGGCAATTGTTTTTTGCTTGGCAATTCATGTATCTCTTGGCTCAGCAAAAAGCAACCAAGAGTTGCCACATCTAGCTGTGAGGCTGAGTACAGGGCAGCTTTCACCGCTACAGTAGAGTGTGTTTGGCTTCGACGGTTACTTACAGATCTTGGTAGTCACCAGACATCCTCCACTATTGTCTACACTGACAGCCAGAGTGCTTTGGCCATTGCGCATAACCCATTGTTTCATGCGTGTACCAAGCATATTGAAGTTGACTATCATTATGTTCGGGAGCGGTTGTCAGTAGGAGACATAGAGTTGTCCTATCTTCCCATAGAGGACAACATAGCAGATATGTTTACAAAGACACTTCCTCGTCCCAAGGTGTTGCCTTTGAGGATTTTTCTTGCAACAGGTACACCTTGGGATAGCAGAGTCTTTTGCAAACATAAGCTTTGAAGCTTGGGCAGTTTTTTGGCACTTGCTTCTAAGAGGTTGCCTTTCTCTCATTTGCTTTGCCAGTTGGTGCATTTTCCTTGTATTTCAGCACCATGTCTAGTGGCAAAGATGATTTGCTTGGGCTGATTGGGGCTAATGACAAGATTCATGGCACCAATTACCCCATGTGGTCATACATGATGAGACATGTTTTGGTTGCCAAGAATCTATGGCATATTGTTTCAGGTTCTGAGGCCAGGCCTACACGCACTGTTACTGGTGCTACATCTGCAACCTCTGCTTCTTCAAGTGATGGGTCTTCAGGTGATGGTTCTACTGCTACAGCGAGGACTCTTGCACCTCCGCTCCAAGTCCTTTGCCTCCTTCACAAGAGCAAATTCAGTGGGATGGTCGTGATGCCAAAGCACATGCCTTGATTGCTCTTTTAGTGAAACGAATTATTATTCCTCATATTCGGTCTTGCAAGACAGCTAAGCAAGCATGGGATCAGCTTGCATCTTTGTATCAGGTGCCGAATGAGGCGAGGCCTACCTCCGCAGGCAGTTGAAAGATTTAAAGCTTGATGAGGGTGGTAACATGGATGCCTATCTCACTAATGTGAAGGATTTGAAAGAGCAATTGGCCAACATTGATGAGATTATGCATGATTCTCAGCTGGTTTCTAATACCCTAGATAGGTTGCCTGATTCATATCAAGGCTTTGCTACTACATTGAGGTTGGTTACAGGGGTGATAACAATCATTTCTCATTTGACTAGCTTGTTGCTCTTCTTCTTCAGGAGGAGCAAAGTCGTGTGAATCGCAAAGCTACTATGGCTAGTCATCAAGCATTTGCTGCCCATCATAAGTACAAAGGTAAAGGCAAGCTTTTAGTTGGAAAGCCCTCTCATTCCCATGCTGACCATTCTCATGGTGCCTCTTCTTCAGAGGATTAAAAAAAGAAGAGATGTAACTATTGCAAGAAACCTGGGTATGATATTTCTCAATGTAGGAAGCGCATAGCATCTGAAAAGAAAAGAAAGAGTCTGGTCTTGCATAATCTGGTTCTTCTAGTGCAGTGTATGATGTTACACATGCCTTTACCCTGGTTTTGAATGGCACATTGTCTAAGGGTCTCTATAGACTTGATGCTTATGGCAGATGTTCAGATGATGATGCTGCACTTGCCGATGCACATGCCTTTGCTATTGATTCTACCATGGCAGATACTCATTTGTGGCATGAGAGGTTTGGACACCTCAATTTTGGAGACTTAGTGAAGTTATATAAGGAAGATATGGTTGTGGATCTTCCCAAAATGCATATGCCTACCAAACAAGTTTGTGAACCATGCTTGGTAAGATGCACCGTGCTATGTTTCCCAAGGATGGGAGAGTTGATGCTTCACGTAAGCTTTATATGATTCATAGTGATGTTTGTGGACCCATGAGGGTTGCAGCTCTTGGGGGATTCTACTATTTTGTTACTTGTATTGATGATTTCACCAGGTACACTTGGATTTTTGCATTGAAATCCAAGTCTGATGTTTCTTCATGCTTCAAGCACTTCATTGCCTTGGCTAAGAATTAGAGTGGGCTGCACATTATTCACATTAATACAGACAGTGGGGGTGAATACATGTCGAAGGAGCTTGCTGTTTTTTTGGCTTCCCGTGGCAATAATCATCGATGCACGATGCCTTATACTCCTTAACAGAATCCCGTGACTGAGCGAAAGAATAGATCAACGATGGAAATGACCAGATGCATGTTGAAAGGCAAACATTTACCTAATAAGTTGTGGTTGGATGCGGTCATGTGTGCAAATTACATCTTGAATAGATGTCCTACAAAGGCATTGATCACTATCACACCTTATGAGGCTTGGACGGGTCGTAAGCCTCGCATTTCCCACATGAGGACTTTTGGATGCTTAGCTTATGCTCATGTGCCTTCACAAAGACGCACTAAGTTGGATGATAAAGCTATTAAATGCATTTTTCTTGGGTATAGTTCAGAGAGCAGGGGCTATAAGCTATATCAGCCCCGCACGGGCAAGTGTTTTGTCAGTCGGGATGTTGTGTTTGATGAATCTTCCACTATGCCTTTGCTAGACTCTCAAAAACAGCCCGTTGTTGATGCCCCAGACATATTTGACAGCTTGATGCCTTTGTTTCCATCTGATGCTCGGGATGATGTTCCATCTGAGGTTGTCCCTCCTCCCTGTTGGTCATTTACACCCACATGTGCATCCAGAAATTCAGCTCGATATGCCTATCATTGATCAGGATCATTTGCACCGAGCTCTTGACCAAGAAAGAGCAAAAATTCAGGAGCCTAAAAAGGTACCCCATTGGCTCCTTGACACAATAAAAGACAGCAAACAAGACACTCCTCTGCCAGCCCATACGAGAGCAGCTGTCCGGAAAGAGCATGCTAGTTTTGTTGCTTATGCTTTGGTTGCTACAGCATGTAATGAAGAGCCATTATGTCATCAAGATGCCTTTCAGAATGATTGTTGGATGAAGGCCATGCAAGCTGAATTGGATTCTATCCATCAGAATGACAATTGGGAGTTGTGTGATTTGCCTTATGGCAAGAATGCCATTGGAACTAAGTGGGTTTACAAGATCAAACGGAAAGCTGATGGTTCAATGGACCGTTACAAGGCTTGTGTTGTTGCTAAGGGCTATGCTCAGCAGCATGGCATTGACTTTGAGGAGACTTTTGCTCCCACTTCTAGGATCACTACCATTCGCATTGTTATTGCCTTTGCTGCCCACTTTGATTGGCAGATACATCAGCTTGATATTAAGATAGCTTTCCTTCATGGGCATTTGCAAGAAGAGGTCTATGTTTCCCAACCTCCAGGCTTTGAGGTTGAAGGTTCTGAAAGTAAGGTATGCCGCTTGAAAAAGGCCCTCTATGGATTAAAGCAGGCACCTCGGGCTTGGTATTCGAGAATTCATTCTCATTTGCTCACACTTGGCTTTCAGAGCAGCCCTACAGAGGCTACCCTTTACATCCGCAAGCATAGGACAGATTTGCTGATTTTAGTCCTTATGTGGATTACATGCTTGTAACTGGGACACATGCTCAGTAAATTGCAGATTTTAAAATTGATTTGCAGCAGAGATTTGCTATGTCTAATCTTGGTCTTCTGCACTACTATCTGGGCATTCAATTTCCTAGCAGTGAGGGGGGCATTTTGATGTCAGAATCCAAGTACATTGGACAGCTTATGGATGCCACTTATACCTTGGTATGAGCCTTGTAAGCCTAGTTATAGTCGGTTAGGACTATTGGTACAGTTAGTTTATGTACCATCTAGGTCAGTTAGGACACTTAGTCCAATTAGGACAGTTAGCCCTAGGGTTTTGTTACGTTGGCCCTCCCTTAAGGCTCCATACTTCAGTTTTACAGCAATCTATTACAGCATCTCGTTTTTCTCCATTGTGCTTCCATTTTTGAGCTTCCATTGCTTCCAACACCTAACAAGTATCTCGAGGATAGGAGAGTCCCACATGCACTGAGGATTGCCATCGGACGGTGCGAGTTTCGTCACATCAATAGAGGATTGAGGCAGGGAGAGCTGTAGACATACCCACAGAGCAGAGGATCTGTAGACTGTGCACGATGGGGGAGGTCGAGACAGAGGAGCAGTGTGTCTGTGTCTGCCCAGTCTATTATGAGATCAGGGGGCGGTATCACTACCTCTTTGAAGACGGACATCGCTTTGATCCGCTTACACAATTGATCCATTTTCCCGACCAGGTTTGTGTTGGGCTTTATCTGATTGAGGTGCAACAACACAGTGATATACTGATGCGGCATACCAGAAAGCAATAGGGGATGATGCCACAGGTCACAAAGATCGACGGAGCACAAACACGTGTCCCAGACTTCTATGCATCGGAGTCAACTCCAAGGAAGGCTTAGGAGAAGCTAGATGAGATGAGGGCATTATAGATTAGCAGTGAGAGCCACCGTGCTGCCAGACAAGAGACACGCATACCACATTCGGCACAAAGAGTAACCAAAGCACACAGGATTGAGGTCCGGTCTATCTCATCCCTCCTCAGAGGAGACCGCCAAAGAGAATGTGTCACCCTTGACGTGAGATCGGGGAGACCACGTCCTTCGCCACCCCGAAAGATGGCTCAACAGACACTAAAACAAGAGCTATTTACATCCCATCAGAGAGACACCATGGTGCCTGGATACATGGAGCCTGTGCGCGTACTCGGAGCATTAGCTCTGAGCACCTGATGCTATTTTGCTATTTTGTTCACTAGCTGAGCACTTTAGCATTCAACAAGAGCCTTAGTAAGCCCTTTGCTTTGTGAGAAAGAGAGAGTGAGAGAGCTAAACGTTTAGTTTACAATAGAAAGAGTGACTGAATACAAGAAGAGCAAAAGATTTTGTCTAAGTGACAAAACCTTATCCTTCACTAACCGTAGTTAGTGAACTAACTGTGGTTAGGGGGAAAAACCTCTAAAGAGGAAAAAGTGCCCGTAACCTACTTATTACATTACATTGGTCACTACTAGAATATAATAATAATTCTAACACCCCCCTGCAGTGCCAATGTCATGTACAAGGAAATGATTAATCACCAAAAGGAGATAAGTTCAAGGCACTGCGAAATGCCTCAAACTTTTCATGTGGAAGTGCTTTGGTGAAGATGTCTGCAACATTGTCATGTGTCGACACATAGATCGTACTGATCTCTCCTGCATGCAACTTCTCTTTGACATAGTGATAGTGAATCTCAATGTGCTTCGTGCGAGCATGAAACACAGGATTCTTTGCCACTGCTATAGCACTCTGACTATCAGTGAGAATCGGAGAAGGACCCTCGAATAAAAGATGAAGATCAGCAAACAAACGACGCAGCCAAACACATTCAACTGTCGCTGTGAAAGCTGCCCTGTACTCAGCTTCACATGAGGAGGTAGCCACTGTAGATTGTTTCTTGCTCAACCAAGAAATGCAAGCATGTCCTAGAAAGAAACAATTCCCACTCGTGGACTGCCTAGTATCATAGTCTCCAGCCCAATCTAAGTCACTGTAAGCATGCATTTGCAAGTAACCCCCCCCTGGGAAACATCAAACCAAAAGACTTTGTACCTTGCAAGTAACGGAAGATGCATTTTACAGCCTGCCAATGCATAATCTTTGGGCTGTGCATATACCTGCTCACCTGAGAAACTGAAAACTGAATATCAGGTCTTGTATTGCAGAGATAAATGAGGCATCCAACAGTCTGGCTATAGAGTGTGACATCAATTGATTCACCTGCATCATTCATTGTAAGCTTCAGCCCCGGCTCCATGTGAGTGGACATAGGCTTGCAATCATGCATGTTAAATCTGTCCAAGAGCTTTTGAACATACTTCGACTGAGACATAACAATGCCACGTTTCTCTTGAATAAACTGGATCCCCAAAAAGAAATGTAACAAGCCCAAGTCGGACATATCAAATGTAGCTTTCAATTGGACTTTGAAATCTGCAATTACTTCCTCATTTGATCCGGTGAGTAGCATGTCATCTACATAAAGAATGATGACCAAAATATCCCCCCCCATCCTTCTTGATGTAGAGGGTGCTCTCAGTTGGACTATTGTGCAGCCCCTTGCTGGTTAGAAAGGCATCAAATTTGGCATACCATGCACGTGGGGCTTGTTTCAGCCCATACAAAGCTTTATTCAGCTTGCATATCTGATGTGCATTTCCTGAAATTTCAAAGCTCGGAGGTTGTTTGACAGAAATCTCTTCCAACAAGTCTCCAATAAGGAAAGCTGTTTTAATGTCCAACTGATGAACATTCCATTCAAAATTTGCAGCCATTGCTATAATTGACCTGATGGTGGTCATTTTGGATGTAGGAGCAAAAGTCTCCTCATAATCTATGCCCTTTTTCTGAGCATATCCTTTTGCAACCAGCCTTGCCTTGTATTGATCAATGGACCCATCTGGCTTTCTTTTCACTTTGAAAACCCAACGTGTACCTATGGCATTCTTACCTGGCGGCAAATCCACGACATCCCAAGTCTGATTTTTAAGAATGGACTGCAATTCATCGTGCATGGCATTCATCCAATGCACATTATCCTTTGCTTCTTCAAATGGCTTAGGCTCCTCCTCATCAAGAAGAGTACCTACATAAGCTAATTCAACTGAAAGAGCCCCCCCCATGTGCCTTACTGCACTACGAGTTCTGCCAAGCAATGGAGCTTCAAGCTTACTCTCCTTGAGAGTCTGAAGCAACCAGTGTGGGACTGTTGTGGCTGCATGTATCTCTTGAATTTCTTGCCTGACAACTTCATCCACACCCTGAGGTTGTACTAATTCAGCTGGGGGCTGAATCTGTACATGTAGATCTGGCGGAGGTTGCTGTAAATTCTGAGTTTTAGCAGGGGAACCAAATGCTATAGGAAGCATCCCCTCAAACACATCATCTGAAGAGGCTGGAATCTGAAATTCAGCATGTGTATGTGCAGAATTTTCAGAGAATATAACATCTCTAACAAAAATCTTGCGTGTAGCTGGATTGTAGAGACGATAGCCTTTGATTTGTAAACTATATCCCACAAAAGTGCATTTGAGTGCCTTATCTGACAACTTGTGTCTGAACTCCACAGGCACGTGGGCATATGCAACACAACCAAAAACTCTGAAATGGTCCACTGAAGGCTTTCTCCCATGCCATGCTTCATAGGGAGTGATTGTCTTCAAAGCCTTTGTAGGAGCCTGATTTAAAATATAGTTGGCACACATGAGGCCTTCCAGCCAAAACTTGTGAGGCAACTTCTTACTTGTGAGCATGCATCTGTCCATTTCCATGGCGGTGCGATTTTTCCGCTCAGCTTTGCCATTCTGTTGAGGTGTAAGCCTCACTGTAAGCTGATGCATGATGCCTTTTTCTTTCAAAAATGTCTCAAACTCATGAGACATATACTCCCCCCCTCGATCTGTTCGAAGTGTCTGCACCTTGAGTCCTGTCTCATTCTCAAACATAGCCACAAAGTGTTTGAAATGCATAAACACTTCTGATTTTGCCTTGAGACCATAGACCCAAGTGTAGTTGGTAAAGTCATCTATGAATGTAACAAAATAGAGATAACCCCCAAAAGCAGGTGTCCTCATGGGACCGCAAACATCACTGTGAATAAGCTGTAATTTTCGTGTAGCTTCCATTGCACCATCCTTTTTTAATGGAAGTCTATGCATTTTGCCAAGAATGCAACCTTCACATGCATGAGGAGGAGGCGACTCCAAGGGAGGCAATGCATCAACCATATCATGCCTCTGAAGTGTCATTAAGCTGCCATAGTTCATGTGCCCATACCTGGCATGCCATAACTCCGCATTCTGCATCGCAACAGTGGGAGTGCTAACTGATAATGCAAGATGGGATCTTTTTTCATATAGATCAAGCTGGAAAAGACCCCGATACAAAGTACCAGACAACATCAAAGCATAGTCATTTTCTTTGTCTCTGATTGCACACTTGTCATCATCAAAAACAACCTGAAATCCTCCTCTATTTAGTGAGGACGCTGAAAGCAAATTATTCTTTATCCCTGGCACATAGAGTACATCTGAAATTCTGAAATCTATGCCATCAGTGGATGTGAGAATAATGTCTCATCCTCCACACACTGAATAAGAAGAATTATTCGCACAAGTTACCTTCTTCTTGGTGGGTGAAGAATGCAGAGTTACAAACAAACTCTTCTTGGAAATGATGTGCTTTGAAGCACCACTGTCAAAATACCAAGTATGAAGTGTCTCATCAACACTAAAGGAGCATTCATCCTTTGAAGGATTGTAACTGCAAGTCAAGAAAGCATATGGGTCATCATCATTAGTGCTCTTCAACCAAGTTGGCTGCAACATCTCCTCCATCATGAGAATGTGGAACTGATGCATCTGACACAGCCATACCGGAATCCCTTTTCTTCTCTTTGGCTATGCGCTTCTTGCACTCTCCAATATAATGACCTGGCTTCTTGCAATAATGACAGATGCCCTTCTTTTTCTGCTTATTTGTATCACCCTTTGCCTTATAAGAAGGCTGTCCAGAATCAGCTTTATGCTGATGTGTGGGCTGATTGGCATGTGGCTTTTGCTGCCCTTTACCCTAGGGCTTGAATTTGGAGAGCATAGCATGCTCGCCAGCTCGGGTTGCCATATTTTTGCGAGTTTGTTCCTCCTGCAACAGAAGTCCTACCAACTCGTGAAAGGAGAGGATTGTCGTCTCCCCTCAATGACAAATTCAGTGAGGTGTGAAAACCGAGATAGGACTCAGGAAGAGAATTCAAAGTGGTGGTGATCATCTTTGAATCCGGAATGACTTCATCAATATTCAGCAGTTGTTCCCTGAGGTCCTGAAGCTTTGTGAGGTGAGAATTCATGGAATCTCCCTCCTCCATATGTGTATGGGAAAGTTCTCGCTTCAGAAAGGAAACCCTCGCATCATTTCTTGCTGCAAACATACTCTCTAGTATCTCCCAAGCTGCCATAGATGTCTTGCATGACCGAATATGAGGTATAATGAACCTCTTGACAGAAAGAGAAATTACTGAAAGAGCTTGTGCATCTCTAGAGTCCCATCTTTTCTGCTCTGCTGTGAGAGCTCCTGGAGCGGCTGCTCCAACCACCTGTGCTGCATTTGTACCTCTACCCCTGCCTCCAGCTCTGGGAGTGACAGGTGTAGTCGCTATATCTGGTCTTGCTTCATCTCCATTGACATATCCCAAAGATGTCTGCCAACCAAGATATTGCGAACCATGAAACTCCACAAGGAGTAGTTGGTGCCATCCAGCTTATCCTCCTATGTGAGAACCCCGAACACCTCATTTGAGTTGTTCAGAGCCATTTTCACCAGATAATCTCAAAAAATACAGCAGACTGACCAAGTAAAATCCCTTCCTGGGATATAAAATGCACAAGTAAAATCTGCAAAGAAAAATATGCCCACAGTGACAAATACTGACACAGCCTGTCAAAGGCTCAGAATGCACTTCAATTATCCTGCAAATGCTCTCCAATGTCACTCAAAAATACCTGCAACAGTCCCAAAATGCTTGTACACTGCCAAATTGCATCAGAATGCCAAAAGCCCCAATTTCTTCAGGGAAATTGCATCCAAAAGAGGGCAAATTGCCTGAAAGCCCCAAAAATGCAAGAAATTGCTGTGTAAAGTAAAAAGCCCCAAATTTTTGCAAGAAATTGCAATTCAAAAAAGGGGCAAATTGACTGAAAGCCCCAATTTGCAATTTATCTGCAAAAGGAGTAAATTCTACTGCCAATGTGCTCAAATGTGACTCAAATTGAGTCCAAACCTGCAAAGCTCCCAAATTGCTCTTCTTTGCAATGTCTGCCCAAAAATTGCACAAGAGCACTCCAAAAAATACAATGTGCCTGCAAAGATCTCAAAAGCCCCAATTTCTCTGCAAAGAGAAGAACCTGTAAAGCAAAAACCTACAAAGTAATCCTGCAAGAAAATTGTGCAAGGAAAACCTGCACAAATTGCGGACGCCAACGAAAGGTACAAGGGCCTGCAAAATGTACGAAAATCCGTATTGTGTACGGATTTGCAGCAAGAGTACGGATGGTGCAGTCAACTGTACGGACGAGCTTGGGAGCTAGTCCAAAAAGCAGGAGATCAGGATCTAAGAGCACTCTCACACACGGACAATGGCAGAAGTCCGAGGAGAGAAGCAGATGCTCTGATACCAAATGTGAGAAAGAGAGAGTGAGAGAGCTGAACATTTAGTTTGCAATAGAAAGAGTGACTGAATACAAGAAAAGGGAAAGGTTTTGTCTAAGTGACAAAACCTTATCCTTCACTAACCGTAGTTAGTGAGCTAACTGTGGTTAGGGGGGGAAACCTCTAAAGAGGAAAAAGTGCCCCTAACCTACTTATTACATTACATTGGTCACTGCTAGAATATAATAATAATTCTAACATGCTTCAGCCCATAGCAGCTTGTATGAGTTACTTTTGGCTTGTACTTTGTCTCATAGGCCCGCGAGGCCTCCTGTAGACGTTAATATGTGTGTGTGTGTGTGTGTGTGTGTGTGTGTGTGCCCACCTATCTATGCCCAAGACCCAACAGACACATACGACCACCTTGAAGCTTCTAAGAAACAGAATACTACCTTTTCCAATCACTTGTCACAACATAGATGCTCATTAGTAAAGCCTAGCAGCAAGTGTGACTACAAAACCACAACATATATCCTTTTGGCTCCTAACAATATATCTCACTTCATAATGGTATTGTTCCATAGTCAAAAGCATCACTCCAAAGGAAAATCCTCCAATGTAACGATAGCTTTTTTGACTCCCTCAAAAAAAGAGTGCAATTGAGACCATCAACACTATGGATGGAAATGCACAAGCTCTTACATATGCATACAAATGTACATAATGCCGAGTACTTATACACACATGGGGATACATAAACATGTAAAGGTATCAAGACTGAATTTTTGCCAAGTCTCTACAAATAAAGGGGAGTATTTGTAGCAATTCTTCTCAAAAATTTAAGAATGTACTTCGAAGAATCACTTGCTTAGTACATTTCAATAATTTCAATAAACATTGTATTTGTTGATCCAAGAGAAACCTTTGGTCTTAAGTAGACATGATAAAATCTTTGTTTAGTGTGGAAGTACACAAATGCCACTGTGACTACATAGAATCCTATTGGCAAGTCTTGATCCAAAAAAAGACTGTAAGATGGAGCAGGCCCAAACAAACACACAGAATTTGGGGAAAAAAATGGAAGGGAGGAGGAGGAGAAATTCAAACTAAATGGTATTTAAAGTGTGGCTGTAGATATATCTACATATACCTCGGCAAAGAAGCATGTTGCCTTTCCAAAGGTGTACTACTACCCTTGCCATAATGCTCCTCCAAATGGGCAAACTGCCTTTTAAATTGGTCGACAGCACTGCAAATAACCAAAAAAAACAATACATGTATGTGTGTGCTTGAAGACTTTGTGTTGAGCTGAAGAACAAATCAATCAACATATGGCACTTGTACAAGACAACAGACCTTGGGTACATGAAGTTAGCATGGTCTGCACCATTCAAATATTCCTTGAGCATTTGAGGATGATACTCCAATATCTGTTGACAAAGCAAACAATACAATCACACCTTAATATTGACCACGAGCTAGTGTAACCAGAAGTTCCAGAAAACCCAGATAACATGCATGTTAAAAGTTACTACACCTGTGAACTCTGATATGAGGAGGACAAGTCAGTAGACTGAAGTAGTGTGCTTATGAGAAAAGGGGTGAGTTTCTGTTGCGGCAGTAGCATCTGCAGGTGACAGAAATGCCTAGATGTGAGGGCTGCTTTGAAGATCTTCTGATCGCAGAGGGGAGCCAATTCTTGGCTTCTATAAGGCCTATTTATAGGCCATAGATCTGATCGTCCAAGTTATGGTACGCCAGGGCAGTCTGTTTGCAGACCTGAGTCAGCCAGATCTGCTGGCCTACAGACTAGGACAGTCTGTAAAAGTCAGCCATCGGCTAGTGCTGGTTCATCCCTGTATAAAGGCCCTTTGTGCTTGATATCCAGCTCGACTAAAGCGCTATCCATAGGCAATACAGGAGAACGGATCACAAGCTTGTGCAGGAGGTTTGCAGCCTCATTTAGGACAGCTTTCCCCATATCTGTGGATGTCTGTAACTGAGCTCTTTTTTATTTCTATATCTTCTGTACATTGTTGTGTTTCTAGTGACCCCGTGTTGACTGTTGATTGGAGACATTGTGAGGCTTTCTTGAGTGTCTTCCGCTGCAAGTTTGTTTGGAGTTACTACAGCATGTGAAGTTCCCAACCTTCATTTCAGTTATCTATCTCCTGCCATGGCCGCCCAATCGCCCATTCCAAACGTTGCGGATGCAAACAAGTTACATGGCATCAACTAGCCCCTTTGGAAGATGAAGATCTGTAACCACTTCGTGGTGAAAATGATACGGGAGATAAAGCCAAAGCCACAAGAACAAAAGGACTCTTCGGGAAAGGTCCTAACAACTGCGGATCCAGGATTGGGTGCTTCAACACACAAAGGCCTTGGCCGTCATTGATGCAATTACAAATGCTATCTTTCCACATATTCAGATTGTGGCGACGGTTCATGAGGCTTGGACTATCCTAAAGGATATGTACGACATCAATAATGTTGCCAAGGTCCTTGAACTCGAGACAGAATTGTTCAACAAGAAGATGGAACAAGGGAATTTGGTTCAAGGCTACATTATTAAGGTGAAGGTAGAGTTCCTCAAGACAAACTCAAGATGGAGGAAGGGGATTCAAGGCTTGTATGGCCTTGTTAAAGGAAAAGGCAAGGGCAAGCAGACAAAGGGAGTAAAAAAAGGATAAGTCGATAGATGTGGATAAGCAAAAGAAGAAGAAATGTTTCTATTGTGAAAAGCCGACACACTTTGCAAAAGGCTGCCGAAAGAAGAAGGCACGCTAGAAGAAGAAATCATGGGTGAGACATGATTGAACGTGTACTCATGTAAGAAGCCTATGACAAAAAATTTAAGGATTTTTGGTTGTGAACAGATATGCACGCATCCAAGAAACAGAAAGTGTGTCATTGTTGAATATAGCAAGTCGTCCAAAGCCTAGTGGTTGTATGACAAGGAGTCCAAAAAGCTCTTAGTCAATAGGGACGTTGGATGAACAAAAGCCGTAGAGCAATACACGCCTTCATAACTCTCTACATCCACATTCCAAGCCACAAAAAACCAGAAACACATGCAAAATGTCCACTTATTTCAAAGTTTTTCAGAGTCTTCGTCTGTACACAAGCCAACAGAATAGAGGTCATCAGGCAAATCATCTTCATCAGGGAAAATCACTTCAGCCTGTGCCTACAGCCAAGGCCTCCAACCCATTTCTGCTCGTTGACCTGTCCATCGGCCTCTATACATGTACATCCAGTCTGTGCTCTCGATGCAGCACCTCCATTATCTCTCACCCTCTAGTCGCGGCTTCTCTCCAGGACTAGGCACACATGTCTTCCTTTATGCATGGTACCAGCCCCCACAAGAGCAGCAGTCGACACTTTCAGTAGAGCTCATGTACTTCCTCCTATCTCCTTTATGTGAAGATAGCCTACAGTGCAGATTTCCCGTCCTCACGGCCTCATGGACTCCCGTCGTCAGAGAAGCTCCCATCTGCACAGTAGCCACACCAGTCAAGTCCCACAGCTCCTTGCAACTTCATTTGACATCCCTTCAAGCAGGACCTCAGTCGTGTGTCTCTCATTCTCATGAAGAAACTGCCTCCTGGATTCTCCCTCAACACAAAATCACACTTTCTTCGTCTCAAGAACTCCACGCATGCACAGTCAACACGCCACAGCCACATAGATCTCTCCAAAAGCAAACAGCCCATTTCCCGGCTCGTGAGCATAGCTGCGCCATAGCTTCTCCTCCTCACAGAGCACTCAACCCGTATAGTAGTGACGCCAATGGTCAACTCCCAAGCTCCTAGCTCACAGTTGCCTAGCGCCTCTAATTCAAGAAGATCCCGCCCCGTGCAATCGACGATCTCTTCCAACAGGACCCACTGCAGCCCGCCCTTCATATCTACCTTCACGATGATAGCTCCTCGCGGCCTCGCCTGCTCTAGCTCGCATCCTCTCGTCGTCCAAGATCCTCCAGGCCTTCATATTAGCAACGCCCCGGCCAACTGCAATATCTCTCCAAAGCAATAGCTGTCCCCCGATCAAGAAACTCTCAGCAGAGAGCCGCAGCCAAAACTCACGACCACCTACGCAAGCTCACACGCCTCCTCAACCTAGGATCTCCCAGCCCACATAGTAAAGATCACAGCCAAACCAAACCAACAGCTCCTAGTGAAGGCAATAGTTGACCTCTCCAGCCGGATCCGTCAGCCCATCTTACAAGCTCACACACTGCCATAGCTCCCTAATAGCCAATTGCTATGACTGCCTCATCAACCAGCTTGCCTACGCCTCTCTCACATCCAAGGTACTGATCCAGGCCTCCATAGTCGAGACCACCTCCCGTTCAGAAGCTCCCAACCAATGCAACGGCCCAACTGTCAAGCAGCCTCCCGCAGCCGCTCTCATCCCCCATACTTAACCTCATCCCCAAGACCTCGAGCCAGCCCACGAACTGCTTCCAGTATGCTCCTGCAAGCTGCCATCTCCACGTATTGCCAACTCGCCATCCAGAAGTTTTTTCCTCCTCCATCACATAGCGTACATGGCCTCCTTCTCTCATAATTAGCCACATCATCTTGAGTAGCCACCTCACTTTTGCCTTTTTACCACTCCAGAAACTTCCCCACAAAACTTAGACCAAGACATTTAATGCCTATATTCCAACCTTAGGCACACATTTTCCCTTGCACATCCACTTCCAGCAAAGCCTCTAAAGCTTGATTGCCAAATATAACCACACATCCATGACGCCCACACGGAGTACATGAGTGCTCCCATGACTCCACCACAATACGGAACCCCACTCACGACACTATGAACACTTGGTAAAGGACTCCTATGACCTCTAATCTTACCACAAGGTACTTCTCCTATCTGCTGGCTATCTCTAGACTCGAGCCCGCGTGCTCCACTTCGAGCGTAAGTAGAATTTCCGTACAGATCTCTTCCACCTTGCTGTCTGCAAACCAGCCTAGGTGGGCAGCGCTCTGAGTGAGCTATGTCTGCAGGTCTCCAGCCAGGTTCACCTCCAGGAAGAAGCCCAACTGCTGCTGCTGCTGCTGCTGCTGCTCCTTTCTGCTCCTCAAAGGCTGCTACAAGTGATAATGAATGAGGGCACAAGGCCCTCCCTTTTATAGGCCTAGAGGGCTGGCCAACCAACCAACCCAGCAGACCTAAAATGGCCGACCTGCTGGTCAGTCAGTCAACATGCCCCCTCTGGCCCATTAAATGCGCCCCTTTGGGGCTAAAAACAGGGGCCTGTAGGGCACATGCCCCCCCTATATATACAGGGTCCAGCCCCTTCTTGCAGCCCTTGATCTGACCTAGTAGACTAGCTCTTGACCAGCCCTACCAGCCCTACCAGTCCTCTACAAGGCCGGCTGCTCCTGCAGGCTCCCCCACCATCTCACGGCATGTATCAGCCTTGTTTGCAGGCCATGTACCTGCCTACAAGCCCTCGCCATGGTGTGCCATCTGTCCGGGATACCCTGCCATGTGTCGCCTCCTGCCTGGAGCCTCTCAGCCATGTGGCGCCACTTGCCAAGCTTAGATCCAGGGGCTGTTGCCCTCGCCATCCATCCTGCACAGTCTCGCCATCTGAGGCAGCCTCTAGAGCTCTAGGAATCTCTCTTT